>NC_133345.1:18409866-18709866 GCF_030506205.2 Paramisgurnus dabryanus
ACATACCGTAAGCAGTAATGTTTTATTTCAAATACATTCATAATTAAAAACTTTATGTATTAAGCAGGGAAATAAATGATCAAAACAAAAGATTTATTGACTGCAATATTTGTACAGTTATGTGGATGATGTGATCAGGCTTGTGTTTGATGAGGTATTTGAATATAAGCTGAACGAAACCCCGATTCCAATGGACCTGGCATCACAGTTTGAGAGACCTTCAAAGGCGGACGTGATTGCATGCCATCTTCAATGCAGGGGTCATCGGAAGCCAACATTATGACGAGTCTGATCAGGAAGCTCCAAGCATATCTGGAGAACAACACACGACAGGATGATAACCTTATAGTGTCGTCTTAAATAGCACCAGCTGACAAAGCTTTGATATGCCATTTTTCTGAATAGATAGCTGTAAGAAGTGAATTGAACAATTTTTGAAAGAAGAGCACAATATGGTTACTAAAGTATGTTTATTTGTATATTGTTTAACATTTAAATATATATTTGTAATAAATAAAAAAAACTTTTGACTGACTACTATATTTTCTTTAAAGTTACATCTTTTGTTCTTTTGGGTACTTTGTTACTATAATGATACTTAAGTGTTATTGGTTTAAAAATGTAATAAAACTTACTCTAGTCCTGCACCTCAAAGGCTTATAGTCGGTACAATAAATGTTCTGTGTGTAGGGATTTAGACAATTTGTGCAAAACCTGGATGATGAATCACGCAGGTAAGAGGCCCTGGAACCTGTTGCATTCTCCTTAAAACCTAATAAGTAAAAACATAGCACATATAAGTAAGCAGTCTTTCATAATAAACTTTACCATAGTGAAATAATGTAGAACATTCATTTCAATTAATACTTTCTTTGTGCTACATTTGGTGTTTCCATGTAGTTTGCACAGTAATATAGTATGTAAGCAGTCTTTTATAATAAAGTTTACTATAGTAAAAAAATTTTAACAAGTGAAATAGTTTTATAATCATTTCAAAAAATACTTTCTATGTGCTACATTTGGTGTTTCCATATAGTTTGCAAAGTAATGTAGTACGTTATAATTACCTTTTGGATGTCTTTGCAACACATTTTCGTCTTCGTTTAGCTTTCTGGCAGAGCTAAGGACACCTAAAAAAGTTAAATCCAATCGCGTTTATTGACGGAGATCGTTTATATCGTAACGGCCTTCTGAACTCTCTGGATCGAGCTCGAAGTGGTAAGGCAGTACAGAGACCATCGTTTATAGAGAAATATAACGCTTGTTTACGTTGCCTGTGACTCTCAGTCAGAACCGGAAAACCCACGCGTAGTCAGGGGCGTAACCTTTCAAACACACGCCGAACCCAGTTGACCAATAACAGTTGAGTAGTCATCTGACCAATCCGAATACACTAGACATTTTGGGAGGCGGAGACAGGAACTAAATCCGAGCGTTTTCCAGACAGGCAGAAATCGGTGAGGTATGTAAGCAATTTATAAGACTCACAATGCATTAGTTCAAGTTTTAATAACATGTATGTACTATGGGATATTACAATAACGTGCTAACGTGCTAATTAGTTAGCATAATTGGTGCTCTTTAAAATATTATTTCCTCCCCAAGATAGCCCGACGGGCAGGGTGGAGATACATTTTGGTAGCCCGACAGGAATTCACAATAGCCCCGAGACGTCGGGCCAGCGATTTTGCGAGCCCTGCCTGAGATGAGAATTTTACACACAGCGTAAGTCTTGTTTCCCATTAACTTCATAGAATCCAAAATGTGCCCATATGTCCACTTTCCATGGAAAAGGGTGCGTTTTTATTTACCCGTCTATCACGGTCATCTATCTCCAGAAAATAAACAGTGACATAATCGATTACGGCACTTTGCTGCATCGATGCTGAATCGTCCATGCGCGCATTGCCGAATCGATTATTGTTGACACCCCTAGTTACTTCAATATATTTCTTTGTCAAAATTGAATGAATAAAATTACTTCATCTTTACCCAGAAACTGTCATGGGCTTGCCAGATCTTTTGTACTAGACTCGGGTCTGAGTGTATCTGGCAAGACCATGACAGTACTATGTTCTGTGTGGGAGCATGTGGAGGCATATAGTTGTGTGGCTTCCACATGTTCCCAGTGTTTTGTGGCTGTCATGGTCTTGCCTGACCTTGGTTATTATCCAGGTCGGTTGTTAGTGGGCAAGACTATGGCAGCATTGTGTTTACGTGGGAACACGTGTGTTTTCACATCATGTATGTGTGACACGTGTTCCCAGTGTCTTGTCACTTTTAGCCCACTCCCTTATGTACTTGTGTCTTACGTGATTAATTATGTTCACCTGTTCCCCATTGATGTGCTGTCTATATAATGCCCTCGTGTTCTCTGTGTGGTGTGCGTGCGTTGTAGTATTTTCAGTGTTGATGTTTCCAGTTCCTGTTCCAGTTATTCTCTTGTTCTGCTTTGTTTTGTGTTTCATCACAGTGTTTTGGTTATTACTTGTTTTACCCCCTTGTGGGTGTTTTTGTTATATTTATTAAACTCATAGTTATTTTCGTATATCTGATCTGCGTTTGGGTTCTCTTTTTGTTTTCCACTTCCCGGTGTTAACCGGTCGTGACATAACGCACGCACCCAACGGAACCCAGCGGACCAGCCATGAAGTGTGCTTCCGACCCAGAGTGGTGGTCGTCCATCTCCACACAGACACTCACGGGCAGTGGCCCCTTTCCACCGCAGCGGGGTCTTCCCTTCAGGGACTATGCCCGGGCGGTGGAGAAAAGCAAGGGGTGTTACCCGGAGGTTCTCGCCAGCGCTTATTTGGTAGCTGGAATGAATGAGCCTCCACCGATTCGGGAGAGAGAGGGTTTACTCCACCTACCCTATTTGGACCTGGTGGACTGTCTTGACAACCGACAGTCCAGCCCGAGGGGCATTATGACGGGGGCGATCAGGCTGGAGAGGTCGACTCCCGTCTCCCCGGCGCTGGAGATCATTTCTGCGTCCGGTTCCCATTCCGCACTCCCTGCCTCTAGACGGAGGAAAAGGAGGACGAAGAGGGCTTCGGAACCGGCACAGCCGGAGACTCACCCTCCGGCGCAGCCAAAGACTCGTCAACCACCGGCGCAGCCGGTGACACGTCACCCGCCGGCGCAGCCGGTGACACGTCACCCGCCGGCGCAGCCGGAGACACGTCACCCGCCGGCGCAGCCGGAGACACGTCACCCGCCGGCGCAGCCGGA
The DNA here is from genome assembly GCF_030506205.2 of Paramisgurnus dabryanus. Classification (NCBI taxonomy): domain Eukaryota; kingdom Metazoa; phylum Chordata; class Actinopteri; order Cypriniformes; family Cobitidae; genus Paramisgurnus; species Paramisgurnus dabryanus. Next base: position 18,413,098 of record NC_133345.1, read on the forward strand.
GACACGTCACTCGCCGGCGCAGCCGCCTGCGCATCCGCGAACACGTCAGCCGCCTGTGCAGCTGCAGGCGCAACCCGGACTAGATCACGCCTCATCTAGGCAACAGAACTTTGGGACTCATTTTTTGCACCCTGGACTTTTTGTTCCCCCTGTGTTTGCCCCACCACCCCTTCATCATGTACTGTTTCTGTTAAGTCACCCCAACCCGTTTGTCACTTATGTTTGTTTGCCATTGCTATTTATTGTTATTTTGTCATGGTTGTCTTCTGTTGTGCAGTCTCTCGTTCCTCGTGTTTAATGTCTTTGTTTGTTTGTGTTTATGACGTCTGGTATCCGTCATTGAAGACGGGGGTACTGTCATGGGCTTGCCAGATCTTTTGTACTAGACTCGGGTCTGAGTGTATCTGGCAAGACCATGACAGTACTATGTTCTGTGTGGGAGCATGTGGAGGCATATAGTTGTGTGGCTTCCACATGTTCCCAGTGTTTTGTGGGTGTCATGGTCTTGCCTGACCTTGGTTATTATCCAGGTCGGTTGTTAGTGGGCAAGACTATGGCAGCATTGTGTTTACGTGGGAACACGTGTGTTTTCACATCATGTATGTGTGACACGTGTTCCCAGTGTCTTGTCACTTTTACCCCACTCCCTTATGTACTTGTGTCTTACGTGATTAATTATGTTCACCTGTTCCCCATTGATGTGCTGTCTATATAATGCCCTCGTGTTCTCTGTGTGGTGTGCGTGCGTTGTAGTATTTTCAGTGTTGATGTTTCCAGTTCCTGTTCCAGTTATTCTCTTGTTCTGCTTTGTTTTGTGTTTCATCACAGTGTTTTGGTTATTACTTGTTTTACCCCCTTGTGGGTGTTTTTGTTATATTTATTAAACTCATAGTTATTTTCGTATATCTGGTCTGCGTTTGGGTTCTCTTTTTGTTTTCCACTTCCCGGTGTTAACCGGTCGTGACAGAAACCTCTTCTGCATCACATGGTACATGACCTCTGTAAACATAAACATTGATAGACTTCATATTTAAAAAGATAAACAAAGGCAAACATATAATGTTAAAATATATTATGACTCCAAGCTTCTTTACAATAGGTTATCTCAAAGTGAAGCTGGCTTTGTTACAAATCAATATAAAGCTATTAAAACAGTCTTGCAAAATAAGCAGCATCTACCAGAACTAAAGCAATGAGCTTTTAAACAACAAAAGATCGTCTGTGTATCATTTAAAATAACGTCTGAACATATTGGCTTCTTTAAAGTTTTGTTTTTAAAATCTTAAACATCGAATTGATTATTTTAACAGTCCAGTTTGCATGTTACTTTGCGTATTTTTACACTCATGTATACCCTTAAGGTGCATTCACACGGGGCGTAAGCGTTAACGCTTAACGGAAGGCTTGTCTGAAGCGTGGCCAACAGCCAATCACAGGGGCCGCAGCAGATGCTCCGGTCTTCCATAAACGTAATTGGCTGGCTCTGCCTAGGTTATTTGCTTAAGGCAATCTGATTGGCCGACGCTCACGTTGCCGCTTGAAAAGTTGAGAAATGTTCAACTTCTGCCGCGAGCAACGGCAGTGACGCGGCGCCAACGGATCCACAATTCAGTTCGCCAACACTTGACGTCACCCATTAAAAGTGAATGGGAAGCGTCAACGCTTACGCCCCGTGTGAATGCGACGTTAATGTTTTAGTGTGTGTGCTTTAAATTCAAACAGTTCTAGCATAAAGACAAAAATGAATCACAGTAAAGAACAGAATATGAACAAATAGGCAACCAATCAGCGCGATGCAGACAAATGAATTAAATCTGTTGAGCAAGCAAACACCCAGTCCAGATTTGAATTTCATGACGATCGGTTGATCTTCCGGAAGATGGGTGTGTGGTGCATTCTGGGAAATTGAGTCTTTTTCCATTGGTGTTGTTACTGCTGTAGATGTAAACTGACTACGATTTCCAAGATGCTCTACGTCATGAACACACGTTTGAATATTGTTTGTTGTCATCATTTTGGATTCTCTGCTCGCAATTTATATACTTTTCCCGCGTTTTATGCTATTCTTTGTTCTTTATACTTGATCATTAATAAAAATATAACTATTTTATAAAGTTTATAACTTTGACAAAACATGTTTAGTTGACAAACATGTTGGCAGTATTTGAATGATGCTCAGATTTTCTTAAAGGGGCTGTACGTAGTTTATAGCGGCCTCTAGCGGTGATGTTTCAGATTGAAACCTATTGCAACCTACCACACATCATGCTGGAAACTCAGGTAAACTCCCACTGCAACGTTAAATTGACTGCATTTAGCCTATGTTATGTGGTGTTACGTAGGTACATTTACGGTAAGATAACGAAAACGGTTAGTGAACTACACTGAACAATTTCAGTATAACAGTAAAGCCCGGTATACACTGTGCTATTTTAAATAGTCCTTTAGGATTGTTGCTTGCCACACTGTGCGATCAATATCGTAGTTAAGTCCATTTCACACTGTATAATCTCAGTTTCCATCAATGTCAACACCTTCCACAATTTACAACTATTTTTTTTTTTATATTTCGAAGAAACCTGACACATTTTCAAAATGACATGACAAACCTGAAAGAACATAATTTAGAGATTCTGCACATGCATTTAAAATCAAAGTATTATGCTTCTATTAATAAAATTAACATTTAATAAGCATCTGTTGCGGTAATGATACATAGGTTTCGGAAATGAGGTTAATTATTTCGGTAATGAGAATACGTATACTAGCCTGAGATTTTGTTAAAAACTAATTTTAAAGTAGAAAGTCTGATAATATTTACAGCATCATGCGTTCAAGTTCAAAACTGTTTTATTATGTAGTCTTTGAAAAAAATATTAAAGAAAAAACATTAGAACAGGAAGGCTTATATTAATATTCCTTTATGTCATATTTAAGTCCCCATTTATGCATTTAACATACTGAAATAAGATGGTCTTGATGACATATGCTGCCTACAAATGCGAGCTCTGAAGGCTGCAGCCATCGGATTGAGAAATGGCCAGCTAATGTCAGCTGGATATCACAAAACATTTGTGTAAATTAGATGAAAAATATTTCCTTGCTGGATATGATGACCTTTTACCATTCTGTATCTGTTTCGATTAGAGAGAGAGAGAGAGAGAGAGAGAGAGAGAGGCTGTATCCGAAACTTTAGACAGCTGACTTGTTCCCTAGCTGCCTTATGAGACAATGACTTTGGCTGCATAATGGCAGCTCCGAGAAATGCTTTAGGACAGACTTCATAGGCAGCAAAATTGAATTCAGGTTGAAATGTAAGCAGCCCTCTCTGTGTTCCGGGATGTCGCAAATCTGCTTGTGGTGCGGAGGTCTGATCGACCCACCCAATTCACACGAGCTCTGCCGGCAAAGAGCCGCTGGTGGTCGTCCTCCCCTCGCTCAACCGGTTCAGTTTGTCGCCGAGAGCCTGTGTCCTGAACCAGGAGCCACCAGGTCTGTTTCCTTTGGGTTTCCGGCGGAGGAAGATGAGATGTCTCTGACAGCGTTGGATGGAGACTGGGACCAGGCTCCACATGGTGCATCAGACACACAGCCATCCTTCTACAAGGAACTGGTGCGCATTCTCTTCAAAGCCGTGCAGGACTTGGAGATTGAGTGGAGCACCCCACAAGAACCCCAGAGAAGCAAGCTTGACTTTTGTTTTCTTCACTCAGGCCGCCCCGCTGATGCTTGGAGGAAAGTCACCAAAGCGTGGGCTACCCCTCCCCCCATTTTTTTTCTTAGGTAGGCTACCTGTGTATTCCCCCCATCAAGGACGCTGTGGCTGCTCACCTCTGCCCCTTGTCCACTTCCTTGGATGGTGTGGCACAGCTTTGAGGGTAGTGAAGCCTCATGACAGCACACCAGTCCGAAAAAGCATACCCGCGCCGAGAGAGGCTCTGTCTGCATTGCACACTATGGCGGTCCTACAGATCTTTTAGGCGCAGGTGCTTAAGGCTCTAGATGAGGGCAGCACGGATCTAAATACCTTCAGGGATCTGAGAATGGCTACGGATTTCACGCTAAGGGCCAAGAAGACCACTCATGGTGGTCATGCACAGTCACGCCTGTTTCTCCATCCGGCCTGTTTGGTGACACGGTGGGCACAATCACGGAGCATTTCTCGGAAGCGGTGAAGAGCTCTAAGGCTATGAACCACTTCCTACCTCACCACCCTGTGTCTCATGGACCAGAACCGGTGGTGCATCACAAGAGTCCATGGCACAAATCCTCCAGTATATGATGCAAGAAACTGGGTCCTGGGGGACTGCCGTCCGGAACGAAGCCGCTCAAAAACAGAGCATTTTTCTCCTCAGTTGGTTTTGTGTTGCTCGCCCCAGGGCCCGTCCTCACATAAGCGTCTACAACACGCCCCGCCACTCTCGAACACGACCCACATGCTGCGAAGACAGCAGAGGCGGAAAGGGTTAACGCACAGTCCTAATGAATTGCGCAGCAACCCGCTTTCTGTCACAGCGCCGGGCGCTTTTAGGCCATCCTCTCTGGTGTCTGTGACTCAAGCACTGCGCAGAAAGGAGGTGCCGCCTTTAGTCTCCCTTTGTCCCTCGCCCCCAGGCAGCAATCTGACGCTGCAGACAGCGCGCATTGTACGGTCGCAGGTAGCTGAGATGCTGGCACGCATGGGATCCAACTTTGTGGATCTTGTGATCCAACTGATGTTGCAGCGCCTAGATGCGTGGCGTGCCATCGCTAGGTTGTTTTTGATACCTGAAAGTGGAAAGAAAGCATAACATTAAATTAGCATGTCTCACAACATGGGAGAAAAAAATTACACATCAGATGTACACATCATCATATAGTATAGTCTTGTTGCGTTGTGTGTGTGTCATGTACATTTCCTAACACTGTAGTGTGTTTTTTGCTCACATCTCCAAACCTAACCTCTCTCTCTCCTTCCTTCTGTGCTCCTCGAGCCATTCTGGGTTGCTGTTAAGTTTCTCCCTGAACTTTGTCAACCTGGCCTTTGCTAAAGCTTTTTTCTCACTTGCTGACTGTCTACAATGAAGCATCATAAAGCAAAATATCAAGTTAATACATTTTAAATTTATATTAAATTCATTAGAGATATTTAAATGTAATAAACAATATGCTTAAATTCTCATTTCCGAAACAGAAGTTATCTTTACCGCAACTGCTATTAAATGGTTGCGGTATATGAGAATGGTGTTGCGGAGGATGAGGTACTCCAGTATGTTTTGCTAAAAATAGAGAAGCCACATAGGCTTTGCTCATTTTTTATTCAGTGCATATAATTAGACTTTAATAAAGAACATTTTCATGAAAAATTGTAAATCAAACAATTTTCGAAATGCAGAAAACTACCTGTTTCGGTAATGATAATCAAAATGTCGTGTAAGCATTCTGACCAGAGAATATTTCAAATTTAACTGGAAAGATATAAAGAGATGATCTTACCTGGTAGCCATCTTGAAGTAACTGGTCCATGTGCTTGGTCACTCAAAATCAAACTTTATTAAAATTCTGTATGTGTGCTTAAACTGTTCTCAAAAAGTGTTGCGGAGGATGAGAACATCAGGCATGGACACATCAATTTCCTAATTTTTCTTCATTATTATTATACATGAATATTCAGTAAATTATTTTTCTGTCATCTAAAGTAGTCTAGCAAAACATACATTTATTTTTTTCTAAATATTTTTGTTTTAATATGTTTAAATTACAGCATAACGCATGTTCAAACACAGCCGGACGCATTGCGGTAATAAGAATTTCAGCAGAAAATGAGATAAAATTGACAAATTATAAATTCTTATGTTGAAATCACACATTGTGCAAGGTAGAACACAGTATTGTGTTAATTCTGAGGCTTTTTATTATTACTATATTACACATTTTATATCTAAAATCATTAGTGCCGTGGTGTTTCAATGGTTTCGTGAGAATCACCCATCTAAAAAACTAAAGCACATAATCGAAATATATTTTACATGCTTTGTAGTAATGTTAGCGTACCTGTCCAATAGGATGAAAGCCAACTCCGGATCCGTTTTTATACCCAAAACAAAGCGGAGATTTCTCCATAATTCAAATGCCCTGCCATAGAGCCCTGCAAGCCCGTCGGGGCCCGACAGGCTAAGCCCATTTGGGCCGGGCTCGGGCCGTTTTTTTTTTTTTACAGACCGGGTTCGGGCTTATTTTAGCGTCTCTCCTCATTGTGTGTGTGTGTTTGCGTGTGTAGCAGAGACAGCGCGCATCTGAGGCTATGTTTACACTAATGCGGTTGTCCTTTAAAACGTTACTTTTGCTACGTTTATGCCTTTCATTTACACACCACCGCTTTCATCCCTCATAAACGGATTCGTTCGCAAAAGCTGCAGACCCTGTTTTAGTTTGAGAACTCAGACGTTGCGCTGCAGTGTAAATGAACGTAGATGGCGTCTTATGTAAATGAACAGCTCATGTTAATGTGACAGCGCATCATTTTCAAAGTAAAAATAATTTTTATTCAGGTAAATGGAGGTTTGCAACGGAGGTTTTGCCAAAAATAGTAAACATCTACCAACCAGCTATTTTAAACGCTACATCAGATTGTTTTATGTATCCTTATAGAGAATGTCTGTTTTATATTTATGTTTGAGTATTTGGGTTTGAATATTGTTGTAATGTTGTTTATGTTTTGTTTAAATTTAGTTAGCTTAATACGAAAGAGAGACCGTCATTTTAAACGCCATATAGAGCGTAAAGGTCAATTTGAAGGTAGAATTGTAATGGGTCAGACATTATTTCCGAGTTTAATTTAAGTTTTTCTTGCTACTTTAAAATAAATTTCGTTTCATATAATTTGTCTCTTAATTTTAATTGATGTTTTGTTGATAAGTTTTGTGACTATAAATTAATGAAACAAAAAATCAACGTCATATTAATATTTAATGCTCGTTTAGCCGATTGCGCTTTTTGCCATTTCTGTGTTAGCGGAGGACGTGCACGGACCTCGCACACTTTTAAAAATTAACGTCATACTAATTTTTATTTATTAATTGCACACTGAACAGCGACAGGTAAGGGAAGGGAAGTTATTTAGTGCTTTCTGAAGAATACAGTCAATTCGTACAAAAATTTTCAAATGGACTATAAGATCATAAATATGAACTGTGAACAATGAGCTATTATAACTCCCTACATTAAAGCAATAAGCATTTCTGTATGCTAAAGCTATATTTCACCTCTTATTATGTTTGAGAACGCGTCCGAGAGAGAGAGAGCGCGCATCAAAGAGCGCGCGCGTCAGAGAGAGAGAGCTTAAAAGTAATTGATATTGGTCTCGGGTCAGGTCGGGTTCGGGCTGAAAAAATTGCAGGCATTGTCGGGCTGGGGTCGGGTAGGGCTTGAACACGTCGGGTCAGGGCCGGGTTAGGGCTGATATTGCACTTCCTGCTTCGCTACTGTTCGGACGCTTTTACTTGCGCTCTGTGCTTTGCGCTTTTGCTTTTTCGCTTTTATCTTTTGATTCAACTACCAGCAGTTCAGCACAGTGCTCAAACTAAACAATTGGGCACTCACACTAAAACTACAAATTCCTGGAACTATATTGATATTTGGAACATTCAACAACTTGGGGATTTTGTCAAAGCGGTCTAGCAGTCTGCTATTGCCGGCAGCTGACAATCCTAAAACAGGACAACACAGCTGCCCACACTCAAACAGAAGAAAAGAAGAAAGAATGCCTTCTTCTGGATATAAATCCACCTGCTGCTCAAATTGCCACAGACTTTTACAAAAGATTGCAGTTCTCGAAACAAAGTTACTTGTGGCGCTGCCGACCCTGCCAGAACATACAGCGGAGCTTCATCGTGGTCCTTCTCAACATAAAGCTGGTGAGTCCTGTGAACCTAATGCTTTTAAACAGGTCATAGTGAGCTCAGAGAAACCTAAAGAAATTGAGGACACAAACCGATGGCATAAACAGGGTGCGAGACCCAAAAGTGCTCAAGACATTAGACTGTCACGAGTGTCACAAATTGCTGCATTAGCATCATCTACCCCAGATATGGGTACAACTCGAGTAGCCAATATTGGTATTCTACCACCCCCTGTACGGCTTGAAAATAGATTTGAAGCACTAATGAGTTTGGGTGAAGAATCCCCAAATGTTAATGGACACAGATCACGTCAGCCTGTAGCTTACAGAGCTAACAGACGCTCAACATCATATAGGCAGCGGCGCTCCACTCAGACAGCAGCCGAGCCAAACACGCTGATAGTGGGTGACAATATTATCAGAAACTTTGAAAGCAAGGCTACCCGTACATACTGTTTTCCTCGGGCAACGGTTTCTGATGTTAACAAGGAACTTTGCAACATTCTGATGAAACATAAGTCTGTCAGTCGGATTGTCATACATGTGGGAAAGAATGATATTCGAAAAGAGCAGTCTGAGCTCCTTAAGGGGGATTTCAATGAACTTTTTGAAACACTTACAAGACTGAAAGTTCAATTTTTCATCAGTGGACCTCTTCCAGCCCGAGGAACAAATATGTTTTCTCGTCTACTAAGCTTAAATTCATGGCTGCAAAAAACCTGCACCATGAGAGGACTGAATTACATTGACAATTTCAATATCTTCTGGAGTCAAAGGCAACTTTTTAACACAGATGGTATCCACCCAAACAAACTAGGTGCTAGGTTGCTTAAAGACAATATCTTTTTCTCCATGCATCATCCATCAGCTGAGTGTGCCAGTCCACTTCTGAACAGCGGAAATGACCACAGGATTTTACACCAGCATCTGGATGGACATTCAGATGACAAGGATAAAACTCAGCAGTCACAACTACTGTTCACAGACACAGCTCAGGCTGAGCCCTGCCCACAGACCTCGTTACAGCTGGATTGTGAATCAACACCCAAGGACGTTTCTGTTGATAATGACCAGAGGAATGATAACACTCCCTCCCAGCCTTCAGGAACACCAGAATCACAGCTGATGTCGTCACACTCTCTCTCCCTCTCTCCAACATCACCACTTCTGGGCTTTTCAGAGAAAATGGAAAAACTGGTATCTGCTGGAACAAAGCTCTCCCACTCTATTGCTGCGAGTCCCCAAATATCAACCAAGAAACGGCGGGCTCCTCAACCACCAAAGCCTTCGGGCCCAGCCCGCCCTCCCCCTCCATCTCAGAGAGCACTCCGACCTCTGCCTCAACGTCAGGGATCACACCAGCCCTCATCTGCGAACAGCACTGGTAACTGATGTGTGTTGGGTTCCCGCTACGTCAGCAGTAACAATCAAAAATATTTTAAGAACAAGCGGGCGCCCGATGTCCCTTTAGCTTTCCCTATCTCTGTCCTGACATGTGATAGAAAGACGAAGGCCCTCTCCAACCGCACAGCAATTCAATCTAATCTACTTCCTATTTTTCGTCATTCTGGGATTGATACAGTGCCAAAACCAGTTACTGTTAAGTTAGCACTTCTGAACATCCGTTCACTAAAGAACAAATCCTTTTTAGTTAATGATCTTATCACCACTAACAACCTGGACTTTATGTTTCTAAATGAAACTTGGTTAGATGACAGCTGCAGTGCTACAGTCCTCAATGAATCAGCCCCACCCAACTTTACTTTTATAAGTGTATGTAGAGCTGTTAGAAGAGGTGGAGGAATAGCTGCTTTATTCAAAGATGCCTTTCAATGCAAGCAAGTGTTACTTGGTGATTACCAGTCTTTTGAATATTTGTGTATTGCTCTAAAAGGTACACCACGCATTCTGTTTACAATTATTTATAGACCTCCCAAATACACCTCAGCATTTGTTGATGAATTCACAGAACTTTTATCAACAATTTCCTCTGAATTTGATTATTTTGTTATTGCTGGAGATTTCAATATTCATATAGACATTTCAGAAAACAATACTGCGATTGAACTGTTAAATGTTTTAAACACTTTTGATCTGACCCAGCACGTGCAAGGTCCTACACACAATCGGGGACACACTCTTGATCTGCTCATTAGCAAGGGTCTAAACATTTCATCCACTGTAATCAAGGATGAAGCGCTATCTGACCATTTCTGTGTTTACTTTGATTTATTGATCTGTCCTGCCACTGATGCTAGATCTGTCTATATCAAAAAAAGGTTCATAAATGAGAACACCAGTGAGGTATTTATGAATGCTATGTCAATGTTGCCAAACATATCGGCAGACTCTGTTGATGTTCTCCTTGAAAACTTTAACATAAAAGTTAAAGATGCTATTGATGATATAGCTCCAGTTAAGGTCAGGGTGATCACTGGCAGACGTAGAGCACCCTGGAGAAACACAACAGCAGTACTGCACATGAAAAGAACTTGCAGAAAAGCTGAACGTATGTGGCGGAAAACAAAACTTGAAGTACATTATAGCATCTATAAGGACAGTCTTCGTGCTTTCAATGTAGAACTAGGCACAGCTAGACAGACCTTCTTCTCCAATATTATAAATAACAACATAAACCACACTCGCACTCTTTTTGCTACTGTAGAGAGACTAACAAACCCCCCAAATCAAGTTCCTAGTGAAATGCTCTCTGACAACAAATGCAATGAGTTTGCTAAGTTTTTCTCTGAGAAGATCAGTAATATCAGAATGGCAATCAATACGACCTCAAATTGTACTGTGGTCAGTCAGATATCATTGCAACAACCTCAGAAATTAGCCATTCTCTCAGAATTTGACATAATTGATATAAAAACCTTGGAAGAAACAGTACAACATCTTAAAGCATCAACTTGCAGCCTTGACACTCTCCCCACATCTTTTCTCAAAAAGGTACTTAACTGTTTAGAAACTGACCTCTTAAAAATAGTAAATACCTCTCTGATCACAGGCACTTTTCCAGAGTCATTAAAAATAGCAGTTGTTAAGCCTCTCCTAAAAAAGAGTAACCTAGACAAAACCATACTTAGCAACTACAGACCTATCTCAAATCTTCCGTTTATAAGCAAGATCGTTGAAAAGGTTGTTTTCAATCAGCTGAACAAATTCTTAAACTCAAATGGCTATCTGGACAACTTTCAATCTGGTTTCCGTCAGCATCACAGCACAGAGACAGTGCTCATAAAGATAATAAATGATATTCGCTTAAACTCTGATTCAGGTAAAATATCAGTGCTGGTGTTACTAGATCTTAGTGCTGCCTTTGACACAATAGATCACATCATACTCTTACATAGACTGGAAAACTGGGTAGGGCTCTCTGGGATGGTTCTCAAATGGTTTAAAACATACCTACAAGGAAGAGGTTACTATGTGAACATAGGTAACCATAAATCTGAGTGGACATCCATGACATGTGGAGTCCCACAGGGTTCAATTCTTGCACCGCTTCTGTTTAATTTGTATATGCTCCCACTTGGTCAAATAATGAAAAAGAACCAAATTGCTTACCACAGCTATGCAGATGACACCCAGATATACTTAGCCCTGTCACCTAATGACTACAGCCCCATTGACTCTCTATGTAAATGCATTGATGAAATTAACTGTTGGATGCGTCAAAACTTCCTCCAGTTAAACAAAGACAAAACCGAAGTCATTGTATTTGGAAATAAAGATGAAACTCTCAAAGTTAACACATACCTTGACTCTAGGGGTCTAAAGACACAAAATAAAGTCAGAAATCTTGGTGTAATTTTAGAGTCTGACCTTAATTTCATTAGTCACGTGAAAGCGATAAGCAAATCAGCTTACTACCATCTCAGAAATATTGCCAGAATTAGATGTTTTGTCTCAAGACAGGACTTAGAGAAACTTGTTCATGCTTTCATCACCAGCAGGGTGGATTACTGCAATGGACTCCTTACTGGGATCCCCAAAAAGACCATTAGACAACTGCAGCTCATACAGAACGCTGCTGCCAGAATTCTGACCAGAACCAAAAAATCTGAGCACATCACTCCAGTCCTCAGGTCCTTACACTGGCTTCCTGTTACATTTAGAATAGACTTTAAAGTATTGTTACTCATTTATAAATCACTTCATGGCTTAGGACCCAAATACATGACAGATATGCTAACTGAATATAAACCTAACAGATTACTCAGATCATTAGGATCCGGTCAGTTAGAAATACCAAGGGTTCACTCAAAACAAGGTGCGTCAGCATTTAGCTTTTATGCCACCTCTAGCTGGAATCAACTTCCAGAAGAGATCAGATGTGCTTCAACAGTAAACACTTTTAAATCTAGATTAAAAACACATCTGTTTAACTCTGCATTTACTGAATGAGCACTGTGCTGCTTCACACTGACTGCACCTTTAACTCAAGTCACTTTTACTCCTGTTTTATTCTTTTTAACATTTTAAACTGTTTTATTAAAATCACATTTATTTTCTTTAATTGTTATTTTAAATTCTCATGTATCTTTGTCTTTATTGTGATCTTATCGTGTAAATCTTATTTTTACTTTTTCTTTTTCTTTTTTATATATTGTTTTCTCATTTCTGTGTAAAGCACTTTGAATGACCTCTGTGTATGAAATGTGCTATACAAATAAACTTGCCTTGCCTTGCCTTGCCTTATGAGCTTCAGCAGATAATATTTTTCCTTCACAATGGCCCTCATTTATCATTCTTGCGTAGAAACGGGCGTATATGTTGGCGTAAGATTATGCTTACACTCCTCTCACCGCCTGATTTATGAAACTGTGCGTACCATTGATATTCAGGTGTACGCAATATCTGCCCTTCATAAATGCCGCGGCCGAAAACGAGCGTCATTAGAATAACAAGCCCATATAAATTCAAGTCTCCGCCTCCCCCACGCCCTCATTTTACGCCATTGACACACGAAAGACGGCAAAGAAGAGAATCCGGGGAAGTGAAAAGAAACAAAATTGTTTTATTTGGCAGTTTAAAGAGTGGGATTAAAGACACATTAATAATTGGATGACAATTTGTAATATTCTTATTATTATTTTTATTATTAATTGATATTTAGAAGAATAATTATTTATTATTATTATTATTTACTGTTGCCTACATCTAAATTCTATGTCTGCTTAATGGTTCAGTTAATTTTTTTTTAATAATATTTTAAAATGATGTAGTAACTTTTGTAGTGTGTTGTTCTGTATTTACATACAGTTGTTTGTTAGCTGTATCTTAGATCCAGTTTGATACGGAGCTCCGGATATAATTCAAATTAACAATTTGTTTCCACGACATCCACATGTTTTAGCTAAGCTAATTCATAATTTGAAGTAATAATAATTGTAATAGTAATTACGAAATATTCTAAATATTATAATAATTAATTCCAAGGAACAAACTGTTGAATATTGGGAACAAATTCTAAATTTATGGCCATACTTTAGACTAAATAAGAAAAAGAAGTGTCCATAGCATAAAAAATTATTCGTGGCCATAATTTTGTCCGCATGTCATCATGATCGGATTTACGGCTCCATTCAACACAAGCATTTTACCTTACCTCATCTGTATTTATTTATCATCGAATGGAACCATGTTTTCGTAGCACATCCTTGTGCTTTCTTGCAATGTGCCGCTTCAGATTCCAGGAAGAATATTTGCTAACTCTTTACAGTCTCTCCGCAGTCCCTTTCAATTTTTTCTTCCTGCTCAATCTTAACTTTGATTTTTACTTTACATTTATGTATAAGGCTTGAATTCCATTACTTATTGCTAGACGTTTTTACAGATTCTCGAACTAGCAAATTATCAAAGGGCGTTCTGGGTTCAACGAGCGGTGCTGAGGGAGCGGAATTTTCGGAAAGGCGCTTTGATGGTAATATTACCGCACCGCTCAACGCTCCGCTCCCACTAAGCTCCGTTCACATGCTCGCTCTGAAACATCAGGTAAAGCGCACAGGCTCTCAACTGAAGGAATACATATGCATACAAATCAAATGCTTTGGTAAAGTCTCACAAATTAAACATTGAACATTGTTGCATAAAAATAAACACTGAAGTTTATAATTACTATGTTTTTTACAGTGGGTCATAATATATCATATATTTTAGTTTGTCAGTACGTTTTGTGGTGTTAGGAAGTTTTTGCGCATTTCTGCACTAACTCAAAATGTGCGTACACCACCTCCTGAGCTGGCGTAGGATTTGAGCGTGCCGTACGCCAACGTCCATATTGATAAATCTCAAAGTCACCGTGGTTTTGGGTGTACGCAAGGTGTACGCTGGAAATTTGGTGTACGCACTTTTGATAAATGAGGGCCAATATGTAGAGTTTGTGTTGAAGTCCGTGTTGTGCTGGGAGCAGGTCGTTTCTTAATGTTATCAGACATGTTGCAGTGTCGTTGCTGTTGAGTGCAAAGTCAGTAGACAAGGCAAGAGGCATCAGGAATTGTCTCTGGGTTTAGTGGATTTACTGCTTTTGAACTACTATATCTATTATCTCGGTAACACTTAATAAGGGTCCATGAATCATGATGAACATATACCTAAATTAATTCTAACTTAAATATAAACAAATGCTGAGTTAAGACATGTACTTGACATAAAGTAATGAAGAGTCATCATTAACTACAACATGAACTCATAAAATGGATAAATTAATGGATTAACTAACAATGAAAAACATGTAATGTTGTAGTTAATGATGACTCTTTATTAGTTTATGATTAGGATATGCCTTAACTCAGCATTAGTTCATGTTAAAGTAAAAATACATGTATGTCTTATTTCATTGTGATATATGGACCTTTATTATAAAGTCCCCATTATCTCTTTTGTATAAATGGATTGATTGAAACATCATAATATGTTATCTCCTCAGATAGACTAGAACAGTGGTGCCCAAACATCCTACCAAGGGCCGAAAATCAAACCTGACTGAGGGCCGTGGGCCGTGTTGCTTTATAATTTTCTAATATTTAAGAAAAATAAATAAGCAAACATTACTCTGTTTATGCATAACTAATGCAGTTTTATTTTCAAAGGCAGCTGTTGTAAAAAAAAAAGAAATAATTCTGCCAATTCATTTTAAATATCCTTTTGTCTGTGTGCCACTGCCGCGACTTCTTCATTATTGAGTTTCGTGATGCATGCTATAAACCTTCAAGTATGGGTGTACATTTAAAAAGAATCACTTTAATCCCTTGCATTTCATTTCAATTGACATTTTTTGTAATGTACAGATAATAGATATAGTAGTGCTGCAAATTAGCTTCAGCTACAAGCACTATGGTACATGCATTTGAGGACTGTATCTTCAGTTTGTCTATGTCTATTGTATCTGTCCCTATACAAATAAACTTAAATAAATAAAAACAAGCCTGTGGGCCGGGCCCTAGTTTGGGCACCTCCTGACTAAGTACATAGCTGACAGGTATCTGCAGTCTGTACGACCCAACATGTTTTGCATTCACATGTGAAAGACTGTCTTTTAGATTATGGACCTGTCTATTGATTTTTTTGTTTGTTTCTATTTTAAAAGATTTAATGAAATGTTAGGGTAGAATCATAATAACAATAGAAACCGTGAACTTCAAATCATGAGACATCGGCAAAAACAAGCCACATTTAACAAAACAAGCAGCTTAACATTTTACTGACTTATGAATATTGTATTGAATTTATTAACATCCTATAGCTAGCAAAAATGTGTTACATGATGTTTTTGAAACAAAATGTCTCATTTGAACTGCTTCTTTTAAACGATGTATGCAGCATTGAGAGATACTTGCACAACATACTGACCTAGGGCAGTCGGAGACATGTTTTCAAAGTGTTGGAAATCTATATTCTCAAATAACATTTGTCGAATTCCTCTTGACTACATTAAACATGAAAAGTCAGAGACATCATTTTCAAACATTAAAATGGTAATTGTGTCCATTTAATTTCATTTATTTTGAATGATGCTAAGTTTCTTAAATAGACTAATTAAATTATATTAATAATAAACATATTTAGCAAACACAGTTTTTATGGAGTCTACAACAATTATGTGCTGCCTTGAAGAGACAGTTAATTCAACCCCCCCCAGCTGAAAACAAAGCACCTCTACCTGTGGGTCATTAACATAAAAAAGCCCTCCACACCTCACACCCACCCCTCCTCACGACCAGCAGTAAGGATTCCTGGAAACTTCCACCAGTTCCTATATACATCCACATACGTAAGGTTTCTGGATGTTTCACAAGTTTACTTTGGTGTATTACCTTTTCAAGCACTCTGCCTCATTTATCTGGCAAACCTAAAGTTTAGCGGGGATTTCCCATCCCGTATTTGTCCGTATACAGCTCTTTTCATGCAGTGAAACATTTACAGTACTGCCATAGACCCTCTAGTGGTCAGTGAACAGTTGTTGGTGAACCCCAGTATATTTTGTTGTTACTGTGATAACTGCATTGTGTGTAATCCTTGAAAGGGCTCCGAAAACACTGTACGTGTCTTAATAAAAACATAATTAAATAGCAACATAACATTTAGCTACTTGTTTCCATTATGCTGCCTGCCGGTTTAAAGCCAGCAAAACTTGACGGCGGTATCTCCTCTGCCTTGCTGCTCTTTTACTTTTGAAGTATTTGCGTAGAGTAAGGACACCACAACATATTAATAAGGAAATCATGTTTTAAAACAACCAAAGTCAAACAGTTTTACACATGTTGCAGTCGACCAGGCATGGGCAACTTCGGTCCTGGAGTGCCAGTGTCCTGCAGAGTTTAGCTCCAACTTGCTAAACTCCTAGCAACACCTAAAAATTTCTAGTATGCCTAGTCAGACCTTAATTGGCTGCTTCAGGTGTGCTGAGGCAAGTTGGAGCTAAACTCTGCAGGACACTGGCCCTCCAGGATCGAAGTTGCCCATCCCTGCAGTAGACAGTTAAAAGGTAACTTGTGGTGACATAGGGACTAATGACATGTACACATAATTTGCCTAATGAACTTGACACAATGCAGACTTGAAAAAAAAAACTTTATTTAATCACAATTCAACGGTAACTATAAACACAATCTGGTTAAAGATGCAATTTTT
The DNA here is from genome assembly GCF_030506205.2 of Paramisgurnus dabryanus. Classification (NCBI taxonomy): domain Eukaryota; kingdom Metazoa; phylum Chordata; class Actinopteri; order Cypriniformes; family Cobitidae; genus Paramisgurnus; species Paramisgurnus dabryanus. The sequence goes on from NC_133345.1 coordinate 18,430,115, forward strand.
ATAATCTGCGCCGCTAGAGGGCGCCAGATCAAATCAATAACAATGACGTAGATTAATGATGCTCTGAAGCAGCGTAGACTGATGGGATTTGTTGTCTTTAACTCAACCGCTGATGGCCATCAATCAGACGGGAACGAGAATCATGTTACACATGAGGAAAAGTAATCAAGTTTGATAAATGTTGTGTTTGATTACATCATTTTTTTATTTATAAAAGGTATCATGTAATGTTCAAAACGCAATTGTTAGTCATAGATGTTACAGTATTAGTCCAATACGATGGTTTGTTAACACAGCACAGAATTAAGTGTTCAGATGAAACAAACTTACCATAAAAAAGCGAGTGACCCGACAGATGCTATTACTTCCGCATTTGTCCACGACACTGTTGTCATGTGGTTTTTACGTCAGTAAAGGCAGTAACAAAGGGTAACGTAGATATTAACGTCATTTACAGGCGTCAAACTTCCGTCAATATTACTGCGCCCAAGGTCGAAGTTAAAGATAATAATGCAACTATGGTTGCATTTTGTCTTTGACAAAATTCATCATACTTTCTCTTCAGCTGGCTTTTTAGTTGATAAGGTCCACTGTCTGTCTTGGTTTTCTCTGCAGGTGCCGAATGTCCAGTTCTTTCTATTCCATGTCACAAACGTATCCATTGTTAACTTTTATACCCACTACCGCCTATACCGCCTACACATTAAAGTTTCTGTTCCCCTTCAATTAACATTCCGACGTTAATTTATTGTTGTAGGCTATAGCTCAGTGTGACATTTTCTTCACAGTCTGATGTTGTTTTAAGTTAGGCTTATTTTTAAATGTGTCGTTTTGAGTGATTAGTCAATAAATAAATGAATTAATAGAGATCACAAAAATTACCAAATTTCCTCCAGTTTATCACGCCCCACTTGTAATGTTCCTATTCCCCACCAGTGGGGCCCGCCCCACACTTTGAGAAACGCTGGTTTAGGACAACATTTTTCTCATAATTTACAAGTAGTTGAAAACATTATAGATATTGTTAGTAATCAGCTGGACAAAATATATAACACCGGACTAGTGGTTTTTGTATATTTTACTGCAAATATCTTACAAATTGTACCTTTAATGTATTTATTTAATATTGGGCTTAAAAAATATATAAAAAAGTATTTTATATTGTACGTTATGCAGCATTATCTTATCAATCTGTCCTGTCTGTCACCAGACATCATTAGTGCCCCAATGTAAAGTGAGCTAGGATCCTTGCCAGTGCCCAAACCTGTCTCAGGATCCTGACAGATTCTTGTTTAGTAAGTATAATTGGTTCAGTATGGCAGTGTTCTGACATTACCATCTTTCATGTGGGAAATTCCTGGTTCTCAGTATTGGTTATATTGGACCCTGTATTTCCTGTGTCTTGTCACTTTTACCACGCTCCCTTGTCTGTCTTTATGGTTTATGTGCCCCTCATTAGTTTCTCCCTATTTAATGAACTTGTGTTTGTTGTTCTGTGCTTGTTCGTTTTGTATTTTGCCTATGAGTATCTAGTCCAGTGTTAAGGGTCAAGTCAAGTTTATTGTCTTGTTTATAGTCTAGTCCTGTTAGTTTCTTGTTTGCCTTGTATATGTTTTCCCCCTAGGTGGGCTCTTGTTTTTTCCTTTTTGTTTAATAAAGTTGTTCATCTGAATCAGACTTGGGTTCATCTGCCAAACCCGACAACCTTCGTACATTATATACTAATCCGCGCAGCCACCGCTGCAGCCCCTGCCGTCCGCGCAGCCACCGCTGCAACCCCTGCCGTCCGCGCAGCCACCGCTGCAGCCCCTGTTTCGGCTCCTGTCTCGTCTCCGCTGCTGGACGCAGCGCCCCCTGTCTCGGCTCCTGTCTCGTCTCCGCTGCCGGCCGCAGCGCCCCCTGTCTCACCGGCTCCTTCTGTTGCTTCCTCCCCTGCACTGTCATCCTGTTCATCTGCCTGGTCCCCTGCCACTGTCTCCATGTCCTCCCTGAACTCTCTCCCCTACCAAGTGAGTCCTGGCTCGCCCACGTCTGCTCCCTTGTCTACCCCTACCATGCCCTGGAACCCTGCCTTGCCTACTTTTGTTCCCCTTACCAAGTCTACATCCCCCACCAAGCCTGTTGCCTCCAAGCTCTCCACCAAGCCTGCCCGGACTCCTCGTCCCAAGCCCTCAACTACCCCTGAACCCAAGACTCCTCCCCCACCTAGTCCCACCCAGCCTGGACCACCTCCTTTTGTGAACTCTGTTTTGCCTCTGCCCCCCCTCCCTAGTTTGTTGTTTTTATTATGTCACTCCAACCCCTTTGTATTGTATTCTTGTCTACAAATTATGTTATTTGTCATGTTTTCTTGGTGTCTTTCTATCTGTCAGTCTGTCTTGTCCCGTGTCTGGTAGCTGCTCCTTAAGGGGGGGGGTTCTGTCATGGTTCTGCCTTGTCCTTTGTTTAATCTAGTCTTGTGGCAGAATCATGAAAGACCCATGTTTTGTGTGGGTTCATGTGGTCTCAGTATTGATTTACTAGACCACGTGTTCCCTGTGTCTTGTCTCTTTTACCCCGCTCCGTTGTCATCCTCCTCTTTATTGTTTAACCCATGTCACCTGTTGTCCTCATCAGTTCTCCCCTATTTAAGGTCCTTGTGTTTGTTGTCCTGTGCTTGTGCTTGTTCCAAAATCCTGTGAGTACGTTGTTTCAGAAGTCTTGTCTAGTAGAATTTAGTGTATTTTGTCAAGTTCATTGTTAGGTGTAACCCTGTTTAGTGTTTTAGTGTAGTTTAGGTCTTGTCCTGTTTAGTGTTCTCTCCCTCTGTATTAAGCATCCTGTTTATGTTGTTTTGCCCCCCAGTGGGTTTTATTTTCTGTTTTGTGTTATAATAAAAGTCTTGTTGAGATACATCTGTCTGCACTTGGGTTCCTCCTCATACACATAACATATATGGCTGCAGGGAAGGTTGGTGCCTTCACACACATGTCTTCACACACTTGCTGTTTTGCAGGCATACCAAGCCAACCTGCTGCGGGAAATCGATGAGAGCAGGAAGGTTGGGCCTGATCATTTAAAAAAAAAATTTAATGACCTTTTTGTTAGGAATAATAACCAGAGTCGTAGTCTCAATGCAAGTAATTTATTTGTATGAGTCACTCTTGAGTCATAGACGGGTTATCAAAGTCAATATTGTCTCAAGCCGCCGGTAAACCACACACAGCCACACAGTGTAATCCTCCTCGCAGACACAGGAACCTCAGGAAACAAACTGGCATACGCTTAAAGGCAAAGCATCCAGTAATCCAACTGTAGAAGACAGACACAAACGGGAACAACCTAACAGAAACCCGAACACAGGATTAGGACCCCGAAACAGAGACAGTAAGCCAAACGGGCAGGCTGAACCTACGGCGAGAGCAGAGAGGAGAGGTTAAACAATGTCGTGAGCAGAAACACTAGGACGGGCAGTGAGACAGTGATCTAACAACGAGCGTGTGACGGAAGACTAAACAGAAAGGTATAAATAGATAAGGAGGAAACTGGACACGGCTGGAAACTAATCAGAGAAACGAGAGGGAGGGGCAAGTGCACACGTGAAGATCCTTCACCACAGAGGTAAACACAAACGAACACATACACACACAAACAATCACCCATAGGGGTATTGCACAAAAGCAAGATAAGGGATTAAGCTGGGATTTTCCAGTTATCCTGCGGCCCGTTTCAGAAAGGTGGTTAACACTCTGGGGTCGGCTGCGGCGCGGGCGCCACAAACTCTTTATTTTTCGATCACTCCCCAAAGAGACTTAGATAACTCTGCTGATTTTTGACATACAGATATGATTTATACATCATTTAAAACGTTAAATTGTCTAGTTTTTTTCTGTCCACTCCCAATAAAAACAGCATGTTGTGCTTTTCGCAAAATTAAGAAAATAAACATGATGCGCGTTTTGTTCTCTCTCCCTCAGTGAAGTCCTTTCAGAAACACGTCAGAAAAATTAACTGTAACTTAACGAATATTTGTCTTATAAACAAAAGATAAATGTCTACATAATGCTTGGAATGTCTGCTTTTGGAAGATGTAAGTGAAATCGAAAACAAATATTGTAATTCGTTGTTAACTGTATTAGAAGAGAGAGATGTAGGCTACCGTCTTTCTTCTGTTGCTTCATTATCTATAATGAGCCACGCCCCGCTCCATTGAAGAGAAGAGCAGAGATCATCCATATTCATTAGTCAACCCCACAGTCAATGGACATTCCGTCTCTGCAGCCATTCACTGCTGTGTTGAGTTTTAATCCGAGTGCTGGAAACATGACATATACTTGTTTACTCGTGACTGTAACTAAAGTTATCTCCAGACGCGAGTGTGACTCGATCGACGTCCAAACGCACACACAATGCCTCATATTTGAAGCGCTTTGTGGTATCATTATAAAAGATGCGATTGCACACATCACTACTCGCGCCTAAATCTCCAGACAGACGCGAGTGTGTGTGCTTCGTCAGTGTGACGGGATCGATGTCCGACATATAAATCCTTATTTACTTGCGGATGTGTGTCAGTATCTCCAGACGCGAGTGTTTTCTTTGTCTTCCGTAAAACAGCTGAGGCAACGGGAACGCACATACACAAACACGCGAGTCAGGAAACTCGACGCGCTTTTTGGTATTCTTATAAAATACGCGATTGAACAGTACAATCCTTATTTAGTTGCGTCTAAGCGCATATCTCCGCACAGCAAGTTTATTAAACACAGGATCACTCGCATGTGCACACATTCACTGCTTTCATGATCAACACGTGAGGTAATGGCGGCGGCTGTAAACAAACATGGATAAGTTTATATATATATCATGTGTGTGTGTGTGTGTGTGTGTGTGTGTGTTTACATTATATTGAAAAGTAAACCTTATCATGGTTTTACTACAGAGAAAGTTACATTCCTGTTGAACATCCCCACAAGGCTCATTATGTGGCTCATTATTCAACTCTTTTGTCTCTCAGCTGTCAATCACTGATTATTCAGGAGCTTTCCCGCCTCCACGCATACAGCCTTTCCCAAGCAAAAGTGTCTTAGAAATTGTAAATCAATGTATTGCTTTATGTGATTGAGTAGGCCATATGATTTTCACATCATTTTGAAGAATAAACTCTAGACTACTAGATCCTATTTTGAAAAGTCTTTGGAAAACATGTTTAGAATGAGTTTTGTGGTGTTATATCAGTGACTTAAAAATTTTGCTTTTTCAAAAACCACGCATAAACATTTTTCTCTCAAAAATACAAACATGTACATACATGTTGATTATATGATATTGTAGCCCAGTTTTTGATGATCACAGTGTTATGAGACTTTTGCCATTAATATGTTTTCAAGCAACTGAAAAAAGCACAAATGTCAGTGCATGTCAAAACTTCCCCAGGGCCCTAAAAACCCCTTAGACCCCAGAGGGTTAAGTGCAAACTCTGAGTTTGTTAACTCTGAAATATGGGAAACTCTGAGTTTTCCGTTTCAAAATGAGAGGTAGGTTAAACCTAAGACAGCGGGGTAAGTCAAGCCTGTTTCAGAAGGAGAGGTAACTTATACTCAAGAGTCTGTTTCCAGAGTAACTTACTCTCGGAACCTAACCTGGTCGAGAGCAGTTTATGGCAGTCTCCTCCCCATTTTTAAAGGAGTAGCGGTGTTTAATCTTGTTAGTTGCTTTAGTACATTCATTCATTGCGCACAGTCTTTAAGTTATAATCAAATTGCCAGTGCAAATAATTTTACCTTAGTGCTTTATATATTTTATAAATTACACTTACATTTAAACAAAAAAAAAATTTAAACAGTATATTGAGATGACTCAAGCCAATTTGGTATACTGTACTTAGGTGCAGAGACGTCTAAGTGACTAAAATTTTAAGTGCTTTTATAGAGGATCCTGTAGTAGATGATGATACTGCATTCATTTGTAGGAATTTACATTTATGTTGCAAGAGTATTTTGAGACCCCGAGTGTTTTTTTGTCATTTCCACTTGCATTTATGTGAGCTGAATTATTATAATTTTTTTGCAGTCATTTTAGAAATATAATTATCCTTACGTCACTAATATCAGTCTTTGTGGCCGTGCTCTTACATCTAAACAGTTGCCTTGACATTTCTTATGAATTCACTCATCATTATCTCTGGTCTAGTGGGTAGTCTGTGTGCAGTGGTTAGCAGGGTTTAAATTGGGCCGGGGCCGTCCGGGGCTAAGCCCCGGCACATAGGCTGAAGGTCTCGCTCTGCTCTTGCCAGTGTACCAGCTGCGCTTGTGCGCGTGAACTCGCTGCGCTGGTGCGTGTGCACTGACGTGAAGGGAATAATGCGTTTCCATTCATTATAGGGCATTCTCACCAACCCAAGTTTAACGATTTGCGCGAGCAGATTACATAAAAAGTCAATGCAAAGACGCAACCAGGCGCGTCCTCGCACAGGGCGATGCAAATGACGCGAATTGGGCGACTTGACGAGAGAGAGAGCGTGCGCGAGAGAGAGAGAGATACAGTAGAGAGGTAAGAATGGTGCCCAGGTCGAGAAAACCTAATAGAAGACTAGAAATGTGTAAGGGATTAAAGTATTTGTCACTCATTTAATTACAGTATATTAACTGGATAACACTGGATATAACTCATTGTATAAGCATAGTTTAATAAAATAATGTATTTTGATTACACAAATCAAACCTAACTATATGATTGTTTTAGCTGCTGACCAGGGCTGGACTGGTAATCTGGCATTCCAAACCAAATAAATCTTAATAACTACCATTTATTTAGTAAATAAGGCATTTATAAGTAATACATTATTGTTAATGATGGCTGGCTGGAGAAAAAAAGCACCTTATATTCAGGTGTGCAGAATTATTAGCCACATTTTCTTTTGCATTTAAAATGGGCCAAAAAAACAAACTGGAAATTCATTATTTAATGTCCATAAGAAAGATGACATGTATGGAAATTGCTAAATTGAGGTGTGACCATTATACAAGAAATCCTGATTCGTGCAGCAAGGGCATAATATAGGATGAAAGGAAAAGTTATATACAAAATTAATGTTGGTTATTAAAATTACTGTGTTTTGGAATTGGTAAAAGGTTTAAAAAAAAAGTGATCAAAATATTCTGCACACACTGAAATGGGACTCGTGGCTCTGCCGCAGAGCTATGTTTCAACCGTTTCAATTGAAACGCGCCCCGCCCTAAAGGAGGGCCCCAGCCCGGCGCAAGAATGTTTGAACGTGGGGCTATGATTCCTGCACGGGGGAGCTCACATTGTCAGTGCCTGTGGATGTTAAGCAATCACATATCTTTCATTTTAAATCAATTAATTTCTGCTCTTTATTTTCTCTCGGACGTTCATTCGCGCTTTAGCCTGTAGAAATCGGATTATTAATATGAAATGAATGTATTTTATAAAAAAATATAGAACTGCATTAATATTTATTATATGTCATTTAAATTATTTTTAAAAGTAATTTCTTTCATTTTTATAAATCAATGTAGAATCGTTTACAGCAGCATCACAGTGCTTCATAAAAACTCTAAGAAAACGTGCACATGTGGATAATTCTAGAGGTTTAATTATTCTTTAGCATCGGGATCACTAGACGAGAGCTTAATAGCCTTATTTTTGTGAAAACCGACATTTCTTAAATGTGTTACCTGTCGTAGTTAGCCCGTGCGCATTCATTCCGACAAATTTTCCGTCACAAATGGAGAGAATATCAATTTGAAGTACTCATCGCTATATGCCCTATTTATTCCCTTCAAATATCAGAGCTGTGCAGAGAGTTGCGCAATTGTGTCTCATTGCGTGACTGTGACCGCTAAAATACACTTGGAGAATAGAGCAATGAAAGCAACGTCATTTTCATTTTATCTGGAGTGAAAGTTTAAGTGGCTCCCTTCCCGAAGTGCCCTTCAAGGGCGCAAAAACGCAGTTTTGAATTCGACCATGCTCTCACTCATCAGGCTTGTCTGTGCAAGTGCGATTCCAGGTTTTTAATAATACATTATTTTAGGGACTGATTTCAATGTTTTTTTTTTTTTAAATAATATTATTGGATTTTATACTAACCTTAATGCAGTATTTAATTGTATTTAAAATATGTGTATAACATCTGTGTGCATTTACTGACTGCCTTTAATATATTTTGTGCATGACGGCATTTTCCTCTAACGCAACATCCACACAATGTTCCATTAAATGAACATAATGACCAAGAACTTTAGATAAATGAGGGGTGATTTTTTTTACAGTGGCTTGGAAATCGTCTATTTTTGTTTTGCTCCCGCATAACAATGTAAACTGTTTTTATAATAGCCTATTGAACATAGATGCCATCAGCTCTCGTTCAGATTTTTATTGAGCACGAGGTGACAAAATCGCTGGACAAAGATAAACTTATCAGGGAATTCTCAGCACCCAAACACAGAAAGGTGGATTTCTAATAAGGTTTAGGTGTAATCTACGCTCGCCGCCAGGTGAGCTGTCTACGGTGCTGAAAAAACGCGGAGCCCATCCTTATTTATAAGTTCGGTTCAGTGTCAGTCAGACACTTGTCTTGTTTGCTTTTGTTAAATAATTCAAGTTGAGGGGATGTTTGAGATGTTTTTTTTTTTAAGTCAGCCCAGACAGCTGAAAATATCCTGCTCAAATCAATTAAGCAGAGAATTTAGCGTCCATGAAAGGGCGAGGCAACTATAATTGTATAGTTGTAATTAAATAAGGTTGGATCATTTCTTTTGAGCTGCCTGTTCGTGAAGCTAAAAGTGCACGTAATAAAATAATATACCATTGATGCAAACCAACAGGAATCCTTGCTTTTTGCTCTATTATGCTTATGTTTTATGTGGGTAGGGCCTCCTATTAGTTATTGAAACAGGCCACCAGATGCTTAAGGCCGGCTCTGCTCTGCCGCAAGACTGCGACTTCATTGTAACATTTATCAGGTCCCAGTGTTATCATAAGTTGTTCAGAATGGTTAGTTTAAACATTGTGCACTCACTGGCTTATACTATTATTTTTAAAACCTGCAAAGTCTTTTACAGCGCTTACATTTTTGTAATGTCACGTGTCAGCTCTTATACTTTTCTACTTTATCATTATATGGAGTTGGTAGTCAAGGTTTCACAAAGATTTGTGATCCTATGTAGTGGGCCGGTCGGGGCCAAAATGCCAGGGCCAATTTTTTGTCCCAGTCCGGCCCTGCTGCTGACCAGCATAGGGAATCTCTATGGCTATAATTTATAAGACATGTAAGAGTCTTTTTGGGTATCTTATGCCTAGAATTATTCAAGGAGGTTGATTCTTTTAACTTCCTTTAAAATGTGATCAATTGTGCATAATGACATGTGGAACAAATGGATAAAGGGTGTCAAACTCATAGATTTGCATCATTTAAAATTCAGATGCTCTTTTTAAAATATTTGAGGTCAACCTCTGACACAGCTTTACAGCTGAAACTTATCAAATCCTATCAGAGGTCCAGAATGTCATTGAAACACACCAGTGGCTTTTGCTGTCATCAGTATTAAACATGTTTCCCCTCGAAGTACCCCTCCCCGCAGAGCCCCCCCACATAACAAATCCCAATTTAACCCCTGGTGGTTAGGGCAGACGTACTGTCGGCGATCTGAGTTCGAATTCTGGCTCGGCGAATTTCTGTTTTATTCATGACAAACATTTGTAAGGTTCGTAGCCTTATATGCCAAAGTATTATGCTTAATTTCATTTTTAGCTGAGCTGCTGTCATATTTTTGTCCATGGGATTGCATCTGCATGAAAATGAATATAATAACGTTCAGTCCTCCGTTTATTTACTTTAAATATATTTTAACTGTGATGAAAAGTTAAATGTACGCATTTACTAGAGTAGCAATTTTCAAAAACAACTCTTTTCTTTAAAATATATGCTCGTAGTTGCTGTACACTTGCAGTAACACTTTCAGTTTTAGTAGTATAAAAGATTAAGACCTCTTTGTCACGTGCTGTTGCCATGGTAAATCGTAATATCTGAGCTCCATTGATGATGGCTTTTCATTGTGGCTGTGCACACGCTTAACTCAGAGTCATATGAAGGTATATTTGGTGCAAAACAACTGCACACCTGTGACAGTGGAATTTGTATTTGTAGAGATTATCCACACATGTGTATCAGTAAATTTGAATTCACAGAGGAAGAGTTGCAAACCTGTAGATTTTTTTTCTTTCCCTCAAATACAACACAACAGTTACACCTTCACAAATCCTTCAGTGCAGCTGCACAAATCCCATTTTACAAATCACAGATTAAGAAACTCACAAGCTCACATTTTTTGCTACAATTGCTGCAGTAAATATGGTGCATAACCTACTTGAACGCCTGCATCAAATAATGTGAAGTCACACACAAATTTTGTACATTCGCAAAATCAGTTTGTGCATCTGTGCGATGAGACTTGCATGTGTGTACAATTTTTTTTCACAAATATTTTTTTATTTTTTTAATATTTTCTAGCCCAAACACAAGTACATAAATACAACTGCTTGAATCTGCTGCTACGAGTTTCAAACACTCTTTTTCATGTGCTCTCTCTTCTGCACCAAATATCTCGAGATAAATGGTGCGAAAGTGATTTGTATACCTGTAGGCTTTGGCGAGCACTATTCAGCACTGCCCACCAGGTGGCGCATGACACTCACTGAAGCAGAGTTTATTAATTACCACCAATGTTTCAGCAAAGTAAATCGCCTTTATTAAGGTATTATTTTCACCAAGTGGAGAACAATATAAATGGGAGTGCTATTTATACACACATGAATGTAATTACATACAATACTCCAATGATTCATTAGTAAACAAAATATAAGTTCCATACATTTCAAACCATCAATATAAGTAGATTAAAAAATGCAAGCAGCAAATAGCGAATATTTCTGTCTTTTTGAATCGGGTAACTGAACAACTAAATTGTTTTTATTATTATCTAAACAGTTGTTCTGATTTCTTAACATTTACTTTGGATGCTAACCCAAATCAAATCAGCTTTATAGACTTGTGGATAGCTCGTAATTGTTTATATAGGGATCCGATTAAAAAACCTACAGCTCGTAATACACTATTGAGAGTGGATTCTTATTGTCATGAGCAGGGCCATACGCAGGATTTTATAAATACTGAGGTCCATATGTATTTTTTTAGGGCATGCACGCCAGGAAAAAAATTCTTATTTCTCTGCTCTACATATATGAATTATAACACATCAGAAAACCAAAGATTTGAATAACTCTAGATTTCAAACCATGTCAGTATGCGCAAGACTTGTGTTGTTTATTAGTAAGACATTGAAATAATTATGTTACCATCCTGGGCACACTGCTGTGTCAGTAAAGTAAACATAGGCTAACTGAATATAGGATCAGTTTAGTGAATTAACTAAAGGCTATCAATTGGATATTAAGATATTAAAAATGAATGGGACTTACATCATTTGGTATCTTATTTAAAGTTAAAATGTGTGTATTTGCTGCTTGCATTTTTTAATCTACTTATATTGATGGTTTGAAATGTATGGAACTTATATTTTGTTTACTAATGAATCATTGGAGTATTGTATGTAATTACATTCATGTGTGTATAATTAGCACTCCCATTTATATTGTTCTCCACTTGGTGAAAATAATACCTTAATAAAGGCGATTTACTTTGCTGAAACATTGGTGGTAATTAATAAACTCTGCTTCAGTGAGTGTCGGGGGCGCCACCTGGTTGGCTGTGCTGAACAGTGCTCGCCATAGCCTACAGGTATACAAATCACTTTCGCACCATTTATCTCGAGATATTTGGTGCAGAAGAGAGAGCACATGAAAAAGAGTGTTTGAAACTCGTAGCAGCAGATTCAAGCAGTTGTATTTATGTACTTGTGTTTGGGCTAGAAAATATAAAAAAAATAAAAAAATATTTGTGAAAAAAAATTGTACACACATGCAAGTCTCATCACACAGATGCACAAACTGATTTTGCGAATGTACAAAATTTGTGTGTGACTTCACATACTTTGATGCAGGTGTTCAAGTAGGTTATGCACCATATTTACTGCATCAATTGTAGCAAAAAATGTGAGCTTGTGAGTTTCTTAATCTGTGATTTGTAAAATGGGATTTGTGCAGCTGCACTGAAGGATTTGTGAAGGTGTAACTGTTGTGTTGTATTTGAGGGAAAGAAAAAAAATCTACAAGTTTGCAACTCTTCATCTGTGAATTCAAATTTACTGATACACATGTGTGGATAATCTCTACAATTACAAATTCCACTGTCACAGGTGTGCAGTTGTTTTGCACCAAATATACCTTCATAGAGTCAACCTACTCAGAGTCGATTGAACTGATGAGCTGTTCTGTAACCGAAAACTCAGAGTTTCCTATCTCAGAGTAAGTCAACTCAGAGTTCGAGTTTTAACTCAGAGTTGGTTGAACCTCCTTATTGAAACGGGCCCCTGGCTGAATTTAGCCCTGACTCGACTGCATGAAGGAAGGCTAAATTAATCTAGATGGAGTTACTATGGAGATTTACTCTTTGCAGCTAGCCTGCTCCAGAGCAGGCTAACAACCAGGCTAAGATTAATCATAGTGATTAATTCAATTCAAAGAACTTTATTAATCCCAGGGGGAGATTGCTTTCATGTTACAATTATAGAAAATAAAGAAATGAAAAAAAAAAGAAATAAAAAGACAAATATATGCCCATCAATAATTAAAAAATTAATAGATAAGAAATAATAATAATAATAAACTATACCGATATAAAAATGGGTAATTTTCTTCAATAGTGAATTGTCCCAGCACTTACAAAGAGGAGTTACACAGCCTTATGGCCACAGGTATAAAGGATCTTCTAAAACGCTCAGTAGAACACTAAGCAGTGATCAGTCTCTGACTAAATGTACTTCTCTGGTTGTGAAATTGTGGACTATTACCAGAATTCTGACTGCTACCACCTTTAATTCAATAAAAGCAATTGTTTAATTACTAGGCAACAGAAAACTAAAAAAAGGTTTTGTTATTAGAAAGCTGAACAACTTAAAAGATAGAAGAGCCATAGTCAGGGGTTAGTCAGGTTGTGTTTTTATTTGTTTCTTGAAGGTTGTGGAGGACTCAGCAGCTTGGGTTGGGGCTGTCAGTTCATTCCACAAGAGAGGAGCAAAAGGGGTTAAGTGTTTTTTGTGAATGAGAACTTATAGGCTATCCAATTAGAAGTTAAAACAATTCAGCTAATAAAACCACACATACACATTTCTAACATGCATAATATTCAAAATAGTACAGAAAGTATTAAAATTCTATGATGCAAAAATATCCCACAAGCCATCCATCATCATTTGCATTTTAACAGAACATTTTGTTTTGCATGTAGTTATTCTTTATGAACTAAATAATTTGAGCCTGAGAATGAAAAGGAAGTTGAAATTAAACCAGATAGAAAAATGTAGTTACAGTTAATGTTCTTGTAAAAATAACATGCAAAATGACATTGTTTCAAATATTTTGTTATTAAAAATGTCATAATTGAACGAATGAGATTTAATGACAGTTGTCGTAAATGTGCATAAAATATTTTTCATGTTCATAGCACGTGTCATGTCATGATTATGAATGTGTCATGTCAGTCTTATGAACACCCCTGCATGTAAAGTGTTACCATATATTAAATACTATAACATTTAATAAGAATTTAGAAATTTAAAAATGAAAAGGAAGCAGCTGGTTCTCGATGGGCAGACATTGGCTGGGTAACACGATGATGGGAGGCAAGTAGATCAGTGGTGTGATGAACATCATGGCAACTGGAACTGGGTCTGTTAGTCTCAGTGTCCTCATATAATTCATATAACTACCAGACCCTTGCTCAACAAGTAAACAACGCACCAGAGTGGCTGTTAAACTATCCCAAACTGCATTTTTTTTTTAACCCAGATGCATAACCAGACCTCTGGTGATTATAGCAACCCATGACAGAGCATCAATATAAAAGTGTTTTACAATTCACTCACTCTTTATACACTTTGCAACAGAATTCTTTTGTATAATGGTATTTATTAGCAGGTCCCATTCAAATATTCCTAATCTTCTCATGTATTATGTTCTTGTTGTTTTATCGATATATTGACACAAAATAGTTTAGATGAATGTTTTAGAATTACTCAATTAATATCACATGTAGACCATGTTTGGTATCTATGAGTTGCATTTTTGATATCCTAGATGCATGGTGTTTTGGGAACTCATATTAATGTAATAAAACTTTTTAAAGTTTCCACCTCAACATCCAATCAAATTTCATATGCAAAACAGCATGTTGAAAGACAAAGAGCGTTCCCTCTGAAAGTACAACCTGTGATTAGGATATCTCTTTAGGTTGTGACATACTTACAGTTTAAAGACCACTGCCTTTTTCTTTAAAAAGCATTACTTCAACTTGAGTTTCTTTCTTGGAGGAATTTCATCAAGATGAGGATGCTGAACTAGAAGGATCATCTGCATCAAACTGGTTTGTTTTAGGCTGAATTACAAACACTGCCATAACTTTATGCTTTATTCTGATTTCTACTTAAACTTTAAATTTCTTCCAATGCTGAACTGTATTTGTGTGTGATTGTAGATTTATGTGTTTAGTTAGTAAAGTCTGGTTTGTATCACACATGATACCTTAAAGCTGTTGAATCAATATGCATTTTACAGATGCCAATAATATTATTTCATGCAGATTCATATTGCAGTTGTTGCTGTTGCCAGCCAGCGGCAGCATTTTTTTTTATGATTTTCACAAAGTTGAATGCCTTCCAGAAAATGTTCTTCCTTAAATATATAAACATACACAATATCAAATGAAAGAACAGACCATCTGCTTTAAAAAAAAAAAAAGGTTTCATCCTACCTTCTTTAGTTCTTTTTTATCACCTCTCAAATATGGGTAGGTTTTTTTCAAAAACACCCAATTTTGAGCAAAAAGCTGAGATAATATTTTTTTTTAGAAGGACTTGTCAAAAGTAATGCATTTTGCATTACCTGTTGATGACACCAAATCAATAACAGAACAAATATTGCATTACAAATGATGATTTTGCACTTTCTGCTTCCCCACCTGATAATTTCTGTCCAATGAATAGATGATCATAACACACATGTGGTTTTGTTTAAAAATGTAGGGGTAACCACACACACAAAAACAAATCATTTTATTTGGCCTGGACCAAAGCAAGTGAAGCGTATGTTCCTGGTATTAATACACAAGTAAGTGTTGCAATACACATGTCAAAGCAGTGGTGCCTTCAAAGCAGTGGCGGCTGGTGACTTCCTTTTTTTGAAGCGGACGATGCGAAGTTCGTCACAACATGTATGTAGCTTGTCATGTGTGTGGTTCGTCATTTGTAAATATCTGTTATGCGCTTTGAGAGATCATGTGTGCCAAACTTTAGTGAATTCACGTGTCATGCCAAATTAAGTGCCTGCTGCCTTGAACTTGAAAGGAGACGATTGCGTGTGCCAGATACTGGCATAATCTCATGCATAATCACAGTTTACTGTTAAGGGAGTGTGTTGTGTGTATTTAGGGAACGTGGCCTCTTTTATCATAAACGGTTTTGACGTGTCTCCAGCAGGCACTTATTTTGACAAAACACATGATGCACACAGGATCTCTTCACACGCATGACACATATTTTGGAAAAGGTACCCACACATGTGACAATCTGAACACTTATTTTGAATTATCGCATCCTCGGAAGTGCAGTCACGAGCCGCCACTGCTTCAAAGTGCCTTAAACACACCGGTCCAGCAGCACACAATTAAAATTTTAATTGTACAATAATTGTTTTACCTCAGTTGTCTTGTTTTTGTAATTGTTTGAATCAAAAAATGAAATTGAACATAAAAATGGTTAATTGCACAGCCTACTGTATAAACAAACCCACATTTTGATATAGAAGCACTAGTTGGAGAATAAAGACTATAGAATAACTTTTTTACTATTGATGGAAACTTATTAAAGCATATTACTTTTAATCATATTTTAACATGACATTGTAAACTTATCTTACAATTTCTCTGTTTTTCAGATCATATACAGGTATTTGGTTTCCAAATCAACTGGAAAGGACCAGTCAATTAATAGCTTAAAAGACTTTTAGGTCACCCTCTATTGCTGAAAACTTACAAAGGTCTGGACATCATTTGAAACTGAAGGTATGAGTAGAGCAGAAAGACAGATAGAGGAGAGAGGATACTGGGGGAGTAAAGCAGAGTTTCTTCTGGCTGTAGCAGGAAATGTAGTTGGTCTTGGTAACGTCTGGAGGTTTCCATACCTCTGCTACAAATATGGAGGAGGTACGAGACCACCACAAGTTCAAATAAACAAATGTTCATTAGATTTTTGTCAGTGGTATTTAAATAATGTATTTTTTGATCTGGTGTGTTCTTAGGTGCGTTTCTGATACCCTACCTTGTGTTTGTGGTTACCTGTGGGGTTCCTCTGTTCCTACTAGAGACGGCAATGGGACAGTACACAAGGGAAGGTGCCATTACATGTTGGCATCGCCTCTGTCCTCTGGCTGTAGGTGAGTTATAAGAAAAAACAATCTCTTTCTAAAAGATTTGAATAAATTAATAAAATAAATAATGACTTTAATGCCATTCTTTTGGTACTACAGTATATGGATGTTGCATGTGGTACTATAAGGTGGATTCACTTGTAAGAAAAAATGATGAAGACATTGAAAATCTTACTGTAGTAGCAGTGGTACATAAATAGGCCTGCCGTGATGTTTACTTTGTATAGCTCTCTATATTGCCTTTGTTTTTGTACAAATAAAAAGTAATCTGAAACATAACCATAACATATTGGGCGGTTTCCTGGACAGGTTTATGATTAATCCAGGACTAGGCCTTAGTACTATTATGATATTATGAATTATGAATATTTGCAACATTACAGAACTTTTATATTTATAGACATATTTAACCACTCAAAAGACAAAGGAAAACATGAAATCATATGACTCCTTTAAACAAAGTTTTTTCAGTACGTTGGAAGCTGTTGCTCCCGTTGCAGCATGGTATGACTATCACAGCCTTTATGACACCACAGCCCTTAAAAAGCAACTATGGTCTGATTCATGATTTTACATTTCCTTTGGGGTTTGTACCTTTTGCATATCGTTAACATGCACTAATACACCCTTACACACCAAAGTAAACGATGACTCGAGTTATCGTCTCCAGCGTAAATCTCTTTTTTTGGACTACAACAAACACACAGACTGTAGGCAACAGTTTATTTCCTGGGCCTGTTGACGTGGACACGATGGTCATTATCATAATTCATCCCACTTGACTCACAGCCTGTAAGTTAACTCCTGTTAGCATTGTATTGTGAGCGAATATTTCAAACATGGTAGGGAGCGTCACATTTTCAACTGACGTCAGAGGTATTCAGGCCAATCACAACGTACAGATTAGTTGGCCAATCAGGGACACCTCGCTTTTCAGATGGGTGAGTTTTGTACAAAATCAAAGCGTTTGAGGAAGGCATGTATATCTGGAGCTACAAAAATGTACGGTATGTGGAAAATAATGTGTTTTTAACCATAAACCATGCAAACACATTGTATTATACCAAATACACCACATAAAATGTTATTGTAGCAATGAAATAGATGCACTTTAGGTGAGAAAAGTATTAACACATGACTCAGTAGAAAAAGAAACCATCTGGTTTAAGAAATAATTAGTAGACAAAGATAAAACTTAAAGTGCTTGGACCTGTTATGTAACCCAGTGGTTCTCAAACTGGGGGCCGCAAGATGGTGCTAGTGGGGCCCCAGTTTTATGACATTTTATGACAAATAAATTAATTTATCATGAATTCTGTGGAATTAAACCTAAAAAAATATAAGGCTACTCACCAACAGCACTACTTTGTATCATTCAATATGTTTGTTTAATTAAAAGTTCAGTTTTAGAACAGTTTTGTCATAAATTTTCTTTGGGGGGGCCAAGAAGAAATGCTCCGTACACAAGGGGGCCGCACGCTGAAAAAGTTTGAGAACCACTGATGTAACCCACTCAAATGTATAAAATAAATGGAAGACCTGTATTTGTAGCACCCTACCAGTTGTTATTTTGTTCAATGTAATTTTTTTAAAAATGCCAAAAAAAAAACTTAAAGTGCAAGTATATTCAAGTCATACAAGTATTTTCTAGTCAATAGGGCTGTTCACATTGCGCGTAACCCTGGGTTATCTTCGTTCTAAACCCTGGTTTTAATCTTGGGTTAAGGATTGTTTCATACTGTACTTGTAATTTAGAAACAGGATTATCCCTGAAATTAACCTAGGGTCATAAAAACCTGCTCACCCTGCTGAAAAAGACAGCAAACCAGCATGACCAGCATATGTTGTGTTTTGGTGCTGGTATGCTGGTGACCCAGCTAAACCAGCATAGACCAGCATAATTCCCATGGTGGTCCATGCTGGTTTGATGCTGTTTTTTTCAGCAGGGCAGAAGCAGGGTTAACCTCGCATTGCAGTGCCAAATGCATGCAGCGTGAAATGAAGCAGGGTTAGAATGTTATGATGACCCATATTTAACACAGCTGAAGCAGCTCATCAAGATGTTTAGGGTTGCTTGATAACTACTGACAGCTGTAGGAGCAGGGTTGAAGACACCTGACCCAGGGTTTAGGATTGCACAGTGTGAAATGTCAGATTATGAATACCCAGGGTTAACTCTTACAGCCTGGTTAGATATGAACAGTGTGAAACATGTAACAGAAAACCCAGGATTCTGTTAACCCGGGGTTTAGAATAACCCAAGATTAACTTTTTCCAATGTGAAAAAGCCCTTAAGTGTGTTTTCTCTTGTCAGGTATTGGTTATGCAGGTCAGCTGATTCTGCTGTACAGCTGCATCTGTTACATCATCATTCTGGCCTGGGCACTTTTCTACCTTCTCTTCTCTTTCAGTTCTCAACTGCCATGGGCCAGCTGTGACAACACCTGGAATACAGGTGATAACTATTAACAACTAATAACATCAGTATTCAAGCGCACCATAACAAAAAGCTAACTCTGTTTTTATCTCTGTGTTAGATGACTGTGTAAATCTTGGTGCAAAGAATTTGACTCTCAACCACACAGCACAAATGAATTCCACGTCTGCAGCTACTGAATTCTGGGAGTAAATCAATAAAATCAAATTGTCATGACGAATCTTGCATGAACAATCTGAATTTTATAGTAATACATGAAAAAAAAACATAATAAAAAGCTTTTCTTCTGTCCCATTGTACAGACGCAGAGTGCTGTCTCTCTCTGGTGGTATTGAACAGATGGGTAAAATCAACTGGGAGATTCTTTTGTGTCTCATTGCAATGTTGATCATATGTTATTTCTGTATCTGGAAAGGAGTCAAATCAACAGGCAAGGTGTGAACAATATTTAAGAAAACGTTGAGGCATTTGATAAAAATTATTTATTTTATGATTCATGTCTTTGATTGTTCAACATTATTATATGGAACATTAACATGAAGCATGATAAAAACCTTGGGCACTTAAGAATATTTTAGTATTTTACATATATAGTGTTTAACTCTTTCCCTGCCAGCGTTTTTAGGTTGCCAGCCAGCGCCAGCATTTTTCATGATTTTCACAATGCCTGCCAGAAATATACAATATATCAAATGAAAGAACAGACCATCAGCTTAAAAAAAGTTTCATCTTACCTTCATTAGTTCCCTTTTTATGACATCTCAAATATTGGTAGTTTTTTTTTCAAAAACAATGTGTAATATAGATAAAATGATAAAATATGAGCATTTCTTGTATTGTGTTTTTATTATAGGTGGTGTATTTTACTGCCACATTTCCTTATGTGATGTTACTTGTGTTGCTGATTCGTGGGTTGACTCTTCCTGGAGCCCTACAGGGGATTAAGTTTTACCTGTATCCTGACCTGTCCCGTCTCTATGACCCACAGGTAGGCCTACCCTCTAAATCTGCACTCTGCATACAGTTGTGGACAAAAATAGTGGCATCCTTGGTACTGTAAATATGAGCTAATAAAGCTTTGAAAATAAATCTAAAATGTTTCTCCTTTTGAGCTTTAATTAAAAAAACAAAAAAATCACAAAAATACAATGTTTTATTAAAGTTAAACAATTGAACGTGTGGGGGATTACATTATGAAATAAATGTTTTTCTCTAATACACAGGGGAATACATTTTAAGTAAGACAAAGCCCAAAACCTCTTAATCAATTATCACAGTGGATAAAACCAAAAACTATAGTTTTGATGTTCAGCAAAAGATTGTCATGCACACAAAATAGAACGTGGCTTTAAGGAAATATTTAAACCATAAAAACATCTATTTCCACAATCATGGAAATAATATGTTTTAATTGACTGGATATGTTGCAAATCTGTCTGAAAGAGGATGTGTGTCTATATCGTCTTAATACTCAGCAAGGAGAATAATTTGAATGGACAAAGACTCTCCAAGGATCACGGGCAGTGGGCAGTGCTCTGACATACTGTATGGTGCAGAAACACTTCCGGCAGCCCGAGTTTGAATGCCGGCTCGAGGCCCTTTGCTGATCCCATACCCCTCTTTCCACCCAACCTTCCTGTCATCTCCTTAAATAGTTACTGTCAAATAAAGGCAAAAATGCCCCCCCCCAAAAATGGGACACCACTACTATGTCGTCCTACATCAAAGCAGAAGCAATGTTTATTACAAATTTCAAAGATGCCACCGTCACCTGTAGTCATATAAGCACTGGTAAAATTGGGCCGGAGCTCACCGGGGCGTAGCTCCGCCTCCTCGGGTCCACAACACACCCTGCAGGAGCTCAGCTCTGTCTCCTTCAGCAACAGGGTTTAAATTGAGCAGGGGCCAAATATTTTTGATAAAATTTATTTTGACATTCGTGACATTCGTGTCGCGGTTGGTTGGTTCGTTTGAAATAAAGATGCCATTTAAATGTTTGTTATTTTGGACGGGATTAGTTTTACTGGGGGACCTCTGAGGAAATCATGCTTCTCAGAGGTTCACTGTGTTTTTAATCCCGTCCGAATCTTCCATGTCTGTGTTTTTCCTCTGCAACCTCTGAAAAAATTCCATAGCAATTACCTAAGGTTTTTCGCCAAAGGTCTTCTGATAAATGTAATCCCATCCGGATGCAAATGTCTGTGTTTGCTCGCAATATCTTTTGAAAACGCGGTTCTTTTCGTGTTATGGCCCACATGATCTGCCGTAAGGTCTTGAGTCCCATTCTTTCAGATATGGATGTTTTTTTCCATTCGGCGGGATAAAATAATTAAATCAAGACGAGCTGAATATCTGTTAAGACTAAACACTGTAATATCAGTAACGTTATAAGATAAGAAACTCAACCTTATTTTGTTTCACTCTGGAATGGTAATGTTAATTAAAGGTAGGGTAACAGATTTGATCCTGAAACATTTTTTGTTATGCTGGTTAAAAGTCTCCTCACATCCTGATAGCAATCACTGTGTTCAGTTGTTTAAATGTATTTGTAGAAATTTATGTCATCTGTGAAAGGCGTAGGACCAAAAAATGTTCAACAAATCATAGATTTCGGTCCGAACGGACGTTTCCATTTTTGTCCCTCATACGTAAGCGTAATTTGAATGCCCACCGCGCAGCAAGTCCACGCAGACACCATACGTCATCGGCGCGTTCACGTGCGCTCACCTCCTGTCTGTAAACATTGAGAACAGCAAACTTTTCTGCTGAATTGAAAACCTTCCACAGGAGGCACACAATGAAAGACATCTTTTATAACAACAACAGCAAAAACCGCCTGGATCAGCCAGAGCAAAAACGCAAATTAACATCGGTAACTTTACTGCTTTACCACGAGATGCAAACAGCTACAGGAGGCAAAGGGTCTGAAAGGGTCGTTGCACTGTTTATTTTGGTAAGGTAGGTACGCGATATGTTTGTACTGAGATGGATTCAGATATTGTACTTTGATGAAACATTGTGTTGCTTATGAAATTTGTGTTTGTTTACAGATTAGCGTAACGATATAACGTTAGTTACTACGTCTACACAACCGAACGTGTGCTTAAACTAATTCTGATGTAAACCAGTTGTTTGATTAGTTTGGAATTGTTAATCGACTTTGTACTGCAAAGTTTTCTTACTGCTGAATGAGACATGAGATGTGAACGTCTGATCTGTGCGTGTTCATGTGTTTTGTAAGAGGCGTGACTTTGGATGGCGATTTGACTTGAGGGTGGGATCGGGATTTCATTGCTAGGCGGCTACCGTTAGCATTTTTCAAAATGTGTTACCCTACCTTTAATAAAGATAATAAATTGTTATTAATCATTATTTCTTAATTTCTTTGGGTTATTATAAGCAGCCAGGTATATAAAACACGTAGGCTATTTTATATGATTTGTGTAAGTTATTTTGATTTGTTAAAATTAAATTAATAAATTACATGTTCTGTAATAATTTTACATTATAAGCAAAATATCAAACATTAGGCTACAAACACGCATATCCTGAGCACGTGATTTTCTGCAACGCCAAAACAATTTTAATCCCGTCCGAATTGGCCACAATCACAGACGTCTTTTTTTGCGGTCCAAGTTGCGGGCAGGTTAGTTGAAAACGTCGGTCGGGTGCCGGTTGTTTATACATTGACCCGCGCATCAATGGTACGCAGCCCTGCGTCTCACTCAGATCCTCAAGAATGCGCATTCGCACAGGATCATAACATTAGACATTGTAGAGATGAGAGACAAAGAGGTAAGAATGGTGCACACCTCGAGAAAACTTAATAGAAGTCTAGAAACAAATGATTAAAGTATGTATAGCTATGTCATTCATCTCATTGCAATATGTTAAATAGATAACACTAAACTTATAGACCCCTTCAAGGTTTGTAAACATTGAATGACTATCGGGTGCGCGCGCAGCATGGGGTCAAACTGTTCATACAATCGAGGCTTTAAAATTTAATCTAACAGGGCTGAAAAATGATGACTTACCTCAAATGAAGTGAGCACTACAATCACAAGCCTCTTTGATATTTGTATTGTTCCAGTCTGCACGTTAATAGCTTGCAGCCGCAGATGTTGTATTTTTTTGTTTTTGAGATTCTGCATGAATCGCGAAAACTTAACGGAAGACCTGGCGCGATTTTCAGAGCCCACGACGTAAGTAGGTATTTTTATGATACCGAATAACACGCAACTCAATCTGCTGTAATTACTTTTCTGACCCCGACATGCGCAGTGGGAACCGCCTGTGACGTGAACCGTGAAGGGGTCTATAGTTTAAAGCAGACATATCATGCTTTTAAATCTGTCCTTTTTATATATAAATCATCTATTTGTGGTCTATGTAAAGCGAAACTGCAATGCTTGGGTCTGAATTCCTCATTATTATAGCCCCACAGGCCCCCTTTCTACCCCTTTTCTGATGTGCATCTGAGAGCAACTCGTTTTGGTACTGTCTTTTTAAATGCACGTCATACCCTGCCCCCTCTCCAGGTTGCAGAGGTGACACTCGGGTAAACTCCACCCCGTTCAGCCATTTTTGTAGTTTTATAGCAGAGATACGATTATCTAGCTGCACAGAAACTTTTTATTTACTCGTTATTCACAAAATGTCAACAACGGAAGACTTGTCCATCCAGCCTTATATGTTCGCGCCAGAGTCGGAAACGGACTGAGAGGAAAATGAAGACGACGAACCTGCAGAACAACGTCTTCATATGGAGGTATCGCAATGGTGTGAGGCTGCAGCCTCCGGAGGTCGCATATCTAGGCTGCATACGTCATCAAGACGGTCTTATTTCAGAATATTAACAATTATAAAGTTTACTATTATTCTTAGTTAATCGTAAGTTGTTGTAATATGCTCATGACTTGCAAATGTAATGCTCAGTTAACTTAAACCAGGCTTGATGCCCAAAAGCGATCTCTGCAGGCTGCAGCCTTCGGAGTGAGAAACAGCACTGCTAAACCATGACCACCGTGTACTTTACTTTTTTACTTTAAGTTATAAACTGCTTACCGAAGTGCTCTGCTCATCGTCTCCAAAGAAAGAAGTAATTGACCCCTCAACCAGACGAAGTCTATCGGCAATTCCTTCTTTATACTGGCGGAGATTGGTGAAGTAGTTATCCTTAAAGTGCCTCGGGCACACAAAAATGACTTTACCCACAGATGTGAGTACATTTCTTACGCTCTCGTAACTTCTGCATCCTTGAGCTTGGACTACAATATCGCAGCGAGAAAATAAAATGGCGGATTGCTCGTAGTGTTGGGCTGGAAGTCGATGTCCTTATTTAGCAGTTCCGCTGCAAATACTGTGACGTAATTGTTCAAAAAACGTAATAGATAATAGAAAAATCAGAACCGGTTGGAAAATATGACCAAAACAGAATATAAAGATATCAACAAAGCACCTGAAGAGACTCATTTCAACTTTTATGTACTTCTAAACACTACAAATATACAACAAAATGCATTTAAGAGCCAAGAAAGTGGATTTAGCATTATATGTCTCCTTTAATACAATTATGTATTTTGATTATACAAATCAATTACAACCTATCTATAGTGATTGTTTTACTAACTGCTGACCAGCTTAGGAATCTCTATGGCTAATTCATAAGACATATTGATGCTGATTCAGTATGTTGGTTTTCTTAATTGAATCTTTTGAGATATCTTATGCTTAGAATTAGTCAAGGAGGTTGAGTCTTATAACTTCCTTCAAAGTTTGATCAATTGTGCATAATGACATGTGCAACAAATGCATATATGGTGTCAGACTCATAGATTAGCATAATTTAAAGTTTAGGTTTTAAAGTTTGGGTCAACCTCTGGCACAGCTTTAAAACTGAACCTTGTAAGTGAATTCTAAAGTATTTATCTTTGTTTGAATAACTACTCAACCTTACTTTACACATTAATACCGAAAAAGGAGCCCCTTTGGTGTAAAACACATTAAGTAATTTTGAATGATGACCATTTACCGTAAATAAGGGCTCCCCCTCCCTACAAAAGCCAATTTAACCACTGCATATAATGTTAGTGGGATACAGCCAAAAAGTGGCCCTGGACTTTTTCGCCAAAAGCAATACACTACACACCCCTCTGTTGTCGTTTCCCGGTGGTCTCCGGTCATCTGTCTATTCACATTCCGGTTTGCCCAGTCTGTTCACAATCGCTGTAGTGGACTGGTTATCCATAGCATGCAGTGTGCCAACTCCGTGACGCCATCAGCCCGGGAAAAAAGCTGATTATTGCGAATTATTAACACAAATTAAATACACAAAACTACCCAAAAAACTACCAAAGACTGAGAAAATAACCCAATTAAATGACCCAAAAGGCTGAACATGACATGTGGCTAGAATTTTTTTTTATTACATAAAGCATGAATATGAAACATTACTCATATTAAAGCAACACTATGTAGTTTCCATGTAAAAATGACTTACAGCTCCCCCATGTGGTTGAAAAGAGCAACAGTGCTTGGTATCAGACACTCTTCTGCAGGCAGGGGGAGGGGCGGGGCTGTGTTTCCTACCCTCCACCGCCACTTTCAGAGTGTGCTTGTAGCAGCTAGGAGGCTGCTCAGGTTGCAGCAACAGTACAATTTGTCCAGTTAAAAATTGTTCTATCACTGAAATAATTTTAGAGACATTATTTAAAGGTAAAAAAACTACATAGTGTTGCTTTAAGTTATGTGAAAAAGATTCTAGACACTAATTTCGGGTAGCCTTTTTGTGTTGAGTTTGCCTGTTCCCCGTGTCTGCGTGAGTTTACTTCGGCTACTCCGGTTTCCCCGCAAAGTCCAAGACATGTCAGGTTGGCTGAATTAGATATGCAAAATTGTCTTCCACTGTGTGTAGATTAACTTGTGTATAGACCAATTTCGTGTTTGCAAACAGAGATGACGTTTTTTGTGGGCGGAGCCAAACTGGTTGCAGAAAGTGACTGCTCCGCAGTAGGGTTGTGAAGTGTTTTAGCATTAAACCGTGATTTTTATGGTGCATCGTAATATGATGAGCTACGAGGTCGCCTGCAGGACAACTTTTAAATAGCAACTGAAATTTTTTCAAGTGCAATGAAATTATAATACAGGATTGTACTTGCCTTTATTACTTTTCTTTTATTTACATGCATTTATAAATCCTTAAATCAATGATAAAAGAAAAATAAAGGAAAGAAGAAAAAAACTCAATGACTGAACATAAAATGAATAAAATATAGAGCTCAAAAAATCTGTCAATGACTTGTTGACATGCACCAAAACCAGCCATGTATTGGACATTTCTTGGTTGGCCATCATGTAGTTCCATGCCATCTTCATACTCTTCCTCTGGCACTTCTTCATCTTCCTTCCTGTTGTGTAAGGGCACTCTCATCCACACCGCAATGTTGTGCAGCATAGCTGTTACTATTATTACTTCATAGCACTTTTGTGGAGCAAATTAAAGACCACCGCTGGTGAATAGCCCGAAAACGTAGCTTCCCCCTCCCTATTGTGCGTTCCACAATACTACATGCAATACAGTGTGCTTCGTTGAAATCTGTGTCCCTGTTATTCATAGGATTAGCCACAGGGTTGAATAGATATGAGGCGTTTCTCAATGTCAAGGAAGGATCCTCGAAGGAAGCCAGAATTTTGAGGATGCTACGTCATCGACGTCCGTTGAAGGACTGTTTCAATGTCGAGGATCTTCGAAATTTCAGCCAAGGACTGAGTCCTACGTTCGAGAAATATCCCATGTACAGGAAAGGATGCATATGTGTATCCTTCGCGCTCTTCAGGTGCTGAAATCACCCACAATCCTATGCGTGCAGCACCGAAAGCACACCTTTCATTGACGCAATGATGTGCACTTGCTAGCCTGTTCCATTTAACGTGTTCTTCGAATGCTTTAGAGGAGCCTCGCCTAGCCTCTAAAGGAAGTGACTTGTAAGGACTAGTCCTGCCAAGGAAGTATCCTTGACATTGAGAAACGGCCAACGTCTCAGTGTGTAACCATTATCCCTAAGCAGCCTCCACTGTCCCTGTGAGTTTTGTGCCTCTTGACCCACAGATGAATTAGTGAATATGAAGGAGTCGTGTGTGTGCTTCCGGGCCACCTTGCCACAATGTCTGTGATCAAACCTGTGTGATCTCAGATCACCTGGCAGTTGACAGCTGCATAACCTTTGCGACATACATATAAACAGTATACATGGCCATCCACAGATGGTGTAAGGAGGGTACCATCAATCACTCCAATGACCTGTGGGATGTGATGATGCATTTTAAAATACTGGTGTATTTCTGTGATATCCTATCTTGATGCTGGAAGTGTAATATGATCCACAGCAAGTGGAAGTAATGCATTGGTGACTGCTTGAACTGCTCCTGACACTGATGCTTTACTTAGTCCAAGCCCTTCACCAAGTATCTGTAGAAAACTGCCTGTTGCATAAAATCTCAAGGCTGCAAAGAGATGGACTTCAGGGGACCAGGCAAAATTCCTCTGGTGGCACGCAACAACTGAGGTCCAATGCTATTCAGCAGTTGGGCTATTTGACCTCTTGGACAGTACCTCCCAATTATAGTCATGTCATCAAGGATATCCAAGGGGTTTTGATGCTTTCTGGTAAAGGCATTTAATGCCACCAATCTACTTCATTGTCCTGTCTTTGTCTTTCTCTGACCCTCAACTGAAGAACACGCTGTAGTGCGTGTATGGTGTGAACTCTATACATTATGCTAACTTATTTGAAAGAACCATGTAAAGGTTATATGGCTGTGATAATGTTAATATATCCCACTGCCTATCATCAATTTCAGTAATCAAATTAGGTCCTACTGTACCCTGAAGAAAGTGAAGGCGTGGCATGCTTAGAAATTATTTAGATTACATATTCCTTAATCCTCTTGTTTGAGATGACCAAATGTTCTGCTTCTTATGTATACATAAAAAAACCATGGTAAAACATGTCTGCAATAAACTTTATGTCTCTCCCGGTAGAATGTATTGGCTAGATGTAGTAAATGTATTGGTGTTACTGTCACCTCTAATATACTGACTTTAATAATATTGAAACTTACTTGCTTATTTTTGAAAATAATCATCAATCATTAACCATTCACTTCAGAAACACTTTAAGGAACTTATAAGATTTCCTATGGTATTTCATAGGGCTTTAGGCCTTGTGTGGTTCAACAAACACGTAGACATCAAAAACGTTGCAACAACATAGTTTTATTACAGTTTTCTCGATTGCTAAAACACTATAACCAGGCTTTTGAACTAAAATGTCAAAACATAAGCCATTTTTCAAAAAGCCCACCCTTTTTGCTGAACTATCAACACTCTTCCCTTGCTTTACATGAGTCAGATTTGGTGAACTGTTACTTCAAAACTCTACACACAACTTCCTACATTTCTTAGTGCTTACACCATCTGGTCATATGGCATTCAATATTGTTCACTCAAGTCAGCACAGCTTAGCTTAATTAGCAAACAATTACCAAGTTGGAAACACTAAGAGTCAAAATTGAACACACAAATAAAAGGCCCAGAATCAGGGTGCCAATATATTTGTCCATGACTGTACATGAGATCTTATTATATGATACTAGATAATACTGTATTACTTCCAAATATAAGGGCATATTCTAGAGCAGCAGTGCAAAGGTTTATCATTAATATAAATTCATAATATTTACAGTATTTCACAATTGCTAAAACACATTTCTTGAAACCTTCACCCATAGTCTCAAAACTTTAAACACAAAACCCAGTCTTTAAACTACATTCACAAAACCCCTGACTCATCTGGCAAAATCAAACACTTGCCTCAAAACCATTTGATCTGCGCTCAAAATCAAACAATGCTTTCAAAATATAAACACTCATCAGCATTCATTAAACACTAGATTAAAAAATTGAGAACACAGCGACCAGGGCATGTAGTTACAGAGAAAAATGTTTATTGCATATAGAAAATAATTTTGGCATAAATAAAGTAAATAATTCACAACTGAGTATAGCAAATATATTGCATACTGTAAGTACTGTGAGTATTGAATTGAGGTATTTTCAGCATAAAAATAAAGACAACTCTAAATGAAAAAGCATATTACACAAAATATTGTGCAATTGCAAAATCAAATACATTTACAGATTCATTCTGCCTCAGCATCTCGACTTCATGCTGGGTCCGGCCAGAGGACTTTGTCCACATCACATGCAATGTTGTCCCTTCCTAGGCAACAGGGGAAGAACCCTCTTGTGTGCCGGATTCAGCCTTGACAACACTCCACACCTATGTCATCACAGGTAAATTCCATTGCCTGTAAAAGACTTACCCTTGTATATGGGTTACGGTCATAGACCTTCCATCGCCACGCAGAGAAAAACCTTTCTATTGGGTTAAGGAAAGGGCTGTATGGTGGAAGGCAAACATTCACGAATCGTTGGTTGATGTTGAACCACTCACGTATTCGGACACTACGGTGAAAGCTGACATTGTCCCAAACCACGACATAGACAGGATTCACTGCCTGCTGATGATCCTGCTGCTCACGTTCAAACAAAACATCCCGAAGACCAGCCAGAAATGTAAGAAGATGATCAGTGTTATATGGCCCCAGGGTTGCATGATGGTGGAGAACCCCCCCATTGCTTATGGCTGCACATAGGGTGACATTGCCACCACGCTGGCCAGGGACTTCCACAATGGCACGTTGGCCAATTACGTTCCAGCCTCTCCTTCTTCTCTTCGCCAGATTGAACCCTGCTTCATCTACAAAATTATATTCATGGGGCCTTTCCATGGAATCCATTTCAAACACCCTCTATATATAAAAGAGATAAATAAAAAGTTTTGTAAATGTTACAGAAAGACATACTTCTGCAAAAGTGTATGTACATGCACTCCTGATTTACATACACTACAACAAAGTGCAGTTACAGTAACAGTGTAGGACAATAACTGTAGGCTACAAACTTGTACTGTAAACATCAGTGCTGAAAGTGTACACTTACTTGCACGTACTGATATCAGAGATCTTTGACCCTTTCTGAATTGCGCTCAAAGGGTACTCTGTACACTTGCTTCATTTTTACCCTCATGCGATAGAGGACACGGGAGATGGTAGAAAGGCTGACACTGTTGATACCTTCAAAGTTTTAATTGTCTTCTACAACTCTTTGCTGTATTTCACGCAGTCTGATGACATTGTTTTGACGCACCATATCAACAATGAGAGCCTCTTGCTGTTGTGAGAACAAAGGAGTCCTTCCACCCTCATTTGGTAGTCTTGCAATTCTACAAAAGGGAAAATGCTATTATAAATGTATACATAAAGGAACAATAGTAATGGACATCAGATTCACATGTAAAATGTATTATAAATCTTTTTCTCTTTTTCCCTACTCCCCTTTCTATTGACAAATTGATGTACCTTATCAAACGTATACAGTAAACTTTCAGTTGCAAAATAGAAAAACAATACATTTACCTGTTCTCTTCTCTGAATGTCCTGATTATGGTGGCCACAGAGAATCTAGACAAATTGGGTTGTACTCTTTGTCCTGCTTCCCTCATCGTCATTCCATGAACAAGAACATGGTCTATCACAGTTGCCCGAATTTGATCTGTCCACAAACGTATTACATATGAGAAATATTGATATTTCTCTGTTGTTTCCATCGGATTTTGTATCAAATAATCTTCATATGGTTTTTCAACAATTGCACACGCAGCGATTCTACTATGGAAAAGGCATACGCGGTCAGGTCAGTAAGAGTCTCATGTGTAAAATGAGCCCACACACATTATGATCACAAACAGCTAAAAAGTTTAGTGTTATGCAGCATTGTGTAGATGTTTTTGTGTCGTATTCTCGTGCACCTGTTGTCTTCAGTAAGACGGCTTGTCTTTCTGATCCACATTCGCTATTTACCAACATTGTTGATGTACCTTATATTATTCAAGTATTCTGAATGTACAGTATATTGTGAGGACAAAAGCTTATTATTAGTAACTGATCGCTGTCTGGGTGCTTTCCTATCGCCCATCACTGAATGAATGGTGACGCAATTTACACGCGATAGAGATACGTCACCGCCATTAACAAAGTTGCATTCAACAAAAATCATTCAAAAAGTGTATTTTGTCAGGTGATTATGATATTTAACCAATATTTGAGATGTGTGTAACACTATTTGACTGAAATGGTTATCAGAAATAATCTCAGAAATAATTTATTTAAAAAAAGAAACAAATGTTTTCACTAAAACTTGACTAAGATATATTAAGTCTTCTTTTGACTAAAATTAGACTAAAATGACAAGACGTTTAGTTGACTAAAACTAGACTAAAATGACGGGACTTTTAGTCGACAAAAACTTGACTAAGATACCTTGAGTTGACTTTTGACTAAAACTAGACTAAAATGATGAGAATTTTAGTCGACTAAAACTTGACTAACAAAAAAAGATATGCAGAAGACTAAGACTAAATTAAAAATAGGTGACCAAATTAACACTACACAAGCATTAAGATTTAAGATTTACCAATCACACTAATATTAAGGTATTAAAATATGCTGTGTGTGTGTGTATGTAGGTTTGGATGGAGGCTGGAGCTCAGATCTTTTTCTCCTACAGTTTGTCTCTTGGTACTCTCACTGTATTAGGCAGTTACAATAAATACAACAATAACTGCTACAGGTTAGTATTGATAAAGTACAGTTTATGAAATCAAAAAATGATAAGTGAATAAAATAAAAATGTCTGTAAATGTCCTATAAAACTGAGATTTTCTTGAAATACATGTATTATGTCTGACAATAAATCAGTTTGTGTATGATTGTATAATTTATTGTTTTCTCTTCTTAGGGACAGTTTTTGGCTTTGTCTACTGAACAGTCTCACCAGTTTTGTGGCAGGTTTTGCTGTGTTCTCAGTCCTGGGCTTCATGGCCCATCAGCAAAGCGTACCCATTGATAAGGTGGCAGAATCAGGTACTGCATCATTTCACAAGTTCACACTTACAAGTTGGATAGGTAAACGTATTTGGCGTGCTCTCCGGGGAGAGGGCTCTGAGCTTGGTAATTGGCCCCGAACAAAAAAAATTTAGGTATACTGGACCTAAAATTATCAGTGCATGTAGTAAGGAATACCCATAATCCTTTACGCCTGGATATTTTGAGTATTTATGCTTTTTCACAGAATAAGAACTGATAAGAACTACTTAAATATTTGTTAATAAAATGTCATAGAGGTTTCTCTTAGAAATTAGACCATTTTATCAATCGCACAGCGACCTTTAAAATGTCACCAAACATGAAGATGAAATTTTAGTAGCATAATAGCATACAATGGATATGGTATTACATATTCAGTAATATTCAGTGATTCAGTAGACCTTCAGTAATCTGGAAATTAACCCTCTGGGGGCCGACCATTTTGGGACACTGGCAGAGGTTCTGACATGCTTTTACATTTGGTCTTTTTTCAGTTGCTTTAAACATATTAATGGCAAGTGTCTCATAAGACTCCGTTCAGCACAAACTGGGCTACAAAATTATATGAGCTACAATTATGTACATGTTTTTTTTTTTGAGAGAATAATGTTTATGTGTGGTTTTTAAAAAAGCAACATTTTTAAGTCACTGATATAAGTCCACAAAACCCATACTAAACATGTTTTAACAAGACTTTTCTAAACAGAATCTAGTAGTCTAGAGCATTTTCTTTAAAATGATGTGAGAATCATAATGCTTACTCATTCACATGAAACAATAGTTTGATTTCGAAATTGTAAGACAGTTTTTGTTTAGAGAATGCGAGAAGCATTGATTGACAGCTGAGCAACAAAAGACTGGCATAATGAGCTGCATAATGAGCCTTTAGGCAGGAATGTGAGAGGGAACTACAGTCAAGAATGTGAGAACAAATGAAATGTATACATGTTTGTTTGTGGTTTATTAAGAAGTTAACAATATAATCAAAATAGAAATGACAGTCAGTAGGACATTTTAAGTTTATTTGGAAACAAACCCTATTCAAAAACTTAACTTGTATAAACTAAAAACTGATACACAACAGATCTGTAAACATGTGGCTCATGTTACCATTTAACTTTATGTCCAAAAAGTGTGAATACTTTTTGATGAGTGGGATGCAGACCTGTAAAAGAGTTATAAACAGCTGTTAGCATAAATTGTCCACAGAAATACCCTTACATACATAACTGATGGGTAAATATCACTGATAACACTACATTCAGATAAACGATCATGTACATAAACTAAATTCAGAACATCTCAGATAAACATCTGCAGTGATAAGTTTTATAAAAAGCTGTTTCCAGATGACACTTTTTTTCAGATGCCCATCGCATGAACGTCTAGCTTCGGTTTATAACGCGTTTCTGTAAGCGCATATGAACTTTAAAAACACATTGCATATGGCAACCATGTGCATGAGTACGGTCGCTTTCTATCTTTGTTTCCTTCTTTTGATTTGTTGTCTTCCTAGCTCTAGTTGTAAACCGAGGAATCGAAAGTTTGTTAGTGAATGATCTCTCCGCCATCACGCTGCGTTCAAACCAAAACACCCGTGAACTTCAGGCGGATGCACATGATATTGTAACGAGGGGGAGGGGGGATCTGTGGCGCGTGCAGGTACTGTGATTGACAGGCAGATTTTACACAGCCCTGCGCTGATTGGACCAAATGAACTGGCCTGCGCTGATTGGACCAAGTGAACTGGGAGCGGTGGATTTTTGCAAAACAAATAACAGGCTTTAGGTGGAGCTAGAAGCGCGGGGTTTTGTCTTAAACAGTATAATTTATGTTGTTCTATCAGAGCATAGTGTTGGTTTCAGTGAATATGATCAAAAAATATGATCAAAAAAGTTGCCGACCGCATCTTTAAGTTTTACTACTGGGCAGCTAACATACGAAACATACTGTATTGGTGGCATTATCACCTATTACCCAATAGACCATCCTGGGTGGACATGGAAATAAATGCTCACAAGCAAATTTCCCTTGCAACTAAATTACAATCCATCTCGTATTCTCCAGTTGATTGCCCAGTGGTAAAACACTCGTTGAGGATCTGGACACAATTCAGGAAATCATTTGGTTTTTGGGATCCTTCCCTTCTTAGCTCCATTGCCCGTAATCACATTTTTCCACCTTCAATGCAAGATGGATCATTCAAGAATTGGTCTGACAATGGGATAAAATGTTTTAAGGATTTATTTATTGATAATTTACATTACGTTTTGGTCTTACTAAGTCAGATTTCTTTAGAGTCTTGCAAATAAGGCATTATGTTAAGTCATTTGAATTAGACTTCTGAAAATCCTTTGGATAAATTTCTCTCATGTAACATATTAGCCAAGGGCTTAATTTCCATTATTTATAATTTAATGACCAGATGTCTTCTTCCTCATTAAATATCATTAAGAGAGCTTGGTAGGAAGACCTTGATAGACCGCTTTCTGAAGACATATGGAACTGTATTCTCAAACAGGTCCACTCATCATCAATGTGTGCTCGCCATTTACTTATCCAAAGTTAAACTAGCTAAAATGTTTCCTGGTTTAAGCCCTGTATGCAATAGATGTAAATGTGATGAGGGATCATTACTTCGCATGTTCTGGTCATGTCCCAATTTAGAGTGTTTCTGGCGATCAATATTTCGTCCCTTTTCAGAGGTTCTTGAACATAGTGTTGAGCCAGAACCTCTGGAGGCATTATTTGGAGTAGCACCAGAGGAGTCATGGCTGTCAGCATCCATGTGCAAAGTCCTTGCTTTTTCTTCTTTGTTAGCACGTAGAGCGATACTATTGAAGTGGAAAGATCCTCTCCCACCCACACATACCCAATGGATTAGGGATATGATGTCTTGTCTCTCCCTGGAAAAAAATTGGTATTCATTAAGAGGGTCGGAAAAACAATTTGTCAAGTTGTGGCACCCTTTTATTGACTATGTTAACAAGTCTGTTTGAATAATGCCCTATTATTGATTTTTTCTTCCCCTTTTTTTCTATAATTATTATTTTATTATTATTATTATTTATTTTTTCTTCCAAGTGTAAGTGCATGTATATTCTTTTATAGTTGGATGCTGTTTCTTGATGTATATGTTTGCTCAGTTTTTCTTTCTGAATTAATGGACAGTATGAACGCTGCGCTGGTTGCTTGATGGTGAGGGTTGAGGGATTGCTGCATGTGATTTATAATACACATATCAATAAAAAAACTTTGAAACAAAAACGATGTGTGTTATGTCAGCTTTAATTTTTCATATTTAAAAACGTTTGTGTGTGCTCTTTAAATAAGTTTTTTTTTTATATTGCGCCTCAAAATAAAAATGCATCAACAATGCGCCTGATCACACCGCGTTTTCCAAAAGCACGCCCATATGCCCACAAATGGGTGCATTTTGTCTTTAAATAATGTGGCGCAGGACGTGAAAGTGAAAACTGCATCTGGCTGAAACTAGCAAAAACATTTGCATGTTATTTTGAGCTCACATCTAAAAAAAAACAGCAAACACACTTGGGCCAGTTGGATACTGTTAGATTCTCACCTACTGTACCTTGGCTGATTCAGTTTGATTCTGGGCCAAGTGCAACATGTTATCTCGGAGGGCGGAGCAAAGCATTATGTAAATGTATACCATAGCTACTTAGCTAGGTCAAATAAGTAATTCAGGACTACTAAAAGGTCTACATCTGTTGTAGTCCACAATCCAATTTATGTGGTAGACAGTAACCTGATTTAATGTGGACTGTGTGATTTGTATATGAAGAAACAGCTACATTACACACTAAAGGAAAGGTACAATTAAAGAAAGCATAATTATTATTTTTTTCTTTTTTATTCAGGTCCAGGTCTAGCGTTTATAGCTTACCCACAGGCAGTTGCTATGATGCCTCTTCCCCAGTTGTGGGCTGTATGTTTCTTTATCATGATTATATTACTTGGTCTAGATACACAGGTAACCTTAAACACACAACACAAATTTGCCCAAGCTTGAGATTATTGCATTTGTCAAATGTGCTTATGTTAAATATAAAACTAACTCATGATTTTTTGTTTTTTAATACTTTATTTTACATGTGACACATAAACCGGATTACTGTAAACCAAATATCTATGCTACATGTGTGTGAATGCTTATTTTATTGTCTTTCATTTTAAATATCTGTGAGCAGTTTGCATAAATTAACTCAATACAACATTATAAACATGAATGTATATTAGTGTATAATAAAGAGTTTTAATACCATTGTGTAACGCTGAACCCTAAAAGTTTGTAGGAATGGAGGTTGTCATGACGTCAATGATGGACCTGTTCCCTAAGATGCTGCGCAAAACTGGATGCAGAGAATTTTTTCTCCTCATCTTCTGTCTCATATGCTTCTTGGGCCAACTCATCATGGTTACAGAGGTCAGAATATGTTTGTGACTAAAAGAAATAATGCAATAAGCATGTGTTATAACTATGAAATAAAACGTTATAAAAAGCAAAGCATAATTTTGGAATGACTTAACTTTTAAGAATACAATTTCCGATTAAAGCACCAAAAATGACTGAATAACAAGCTTTTTACATTGTCATAGTCCATCAATCCATCGTTATTTTTGTCACCCATATCCAAATTGCAGACACGACATGCCAAAAAGGGCAGCCCACTCAACCTTCTCCTTCTGGGGGATTCCAAGATGCTCCTATGAACGTGGATATGCGATGATTACAGAAATACTATAACAATGCCTCTGCAACGGTTGTACATGTGGCTGCTACCCTGCCGTTAGACTGGGTTGCTATCATCCCATTGTGTTATTCTTGCTGTCCCTGGGGGAAAGTAAGCAGCAGAAATTACTGTCAGTGAGTTGTGTTGACAGTTTAGGGAAAACTTACTAATATTATAAATCAAACAAACCTGCACTTAAGGTGTGTGACACAAGCGCTTCCTCACTTCAGTTAGTGAACAAAAGATGCAGTTAAGGGTTAATTGTGTAATTTTTACAAGGATCTCAACAGAAATGCAATCTACATAACTATATTATCAATGGTGTGTAAAGACCTTACATAATGATCTGTATTGTTTTCGTACCTTAGAATGAGCCATTGTTTCTACATACACCACGGGTCCCCTTGCATGCAAGTCACAGTCATGTTTCTACAGTAGCCCTAAACGGACAAACTGTTCTACACCTTTCTGTGTGTTTTTATTTAGTTTAATTATTATTTTAAAGGTATTTGCAGTTTAATACACTTTCATTTTACTGTGAGATGGACAATTACACATTTACCTGAACCTGAGCTTTCAGTTTATAAAGTTGACTAATCATGGTGAATGGCACAAAGATTGTCTATTCTGGTGGGGACAGAGGTTGTGCTACTTTATACTTCAGAGGTCCGTTGTCTTTATCGTGGATCATCATTGTCACGAGTTTGAGTTACATGAGTTTATTTTCTGCGGTGCATCATATCAGACTCAGGACAACATCATGTAAAAAGTCTGCAGCATCGCTTTGGGGAGACTGTACTCCAAAAAATAACGACCTCATAGGTTGTTTGTGCAAGCACCTTATTACAACGTAAAGTGTCCTCTAGTGGCAGTAGCTTATACAACCTGTTGTTACGTTTTAAGGTTTTTGCCTTATACATCAGATTAGACACATTTAATTTTAGGAATTTGTAAATGTAGAAATGGTTCATAAACTTTTAAGGTTTTAAAGATATTTTGGAGCATCAAACCCCATCCTTACTCTTACCCTAAACCCAACCACTTCTCAACCATATAAAACACATATGGTTTCACACATTCTTAGCTGACGTAATGATGCAATCGGTCACGAGACACACGAGAGCCAATGCCTTTTCACAATCATAGATGACGGATCATTGCTGCTTCTGGCGGCAGTTTTTGAATCAGTCTACACTGGATCTAATATTTACAGCGGATTGTCATCACTTTTAAATTTAATTTCAAAAAAGTTGTGAGTGTTTTGTATGCCGTGTTTTATATCATATAATAAATAAATGGGTACGTTATTTGCCCTAAATGCCTGAATAGTGTAATGTGTAATAAAATACAACTAATCCTGGCGAATTAAATTGAAAATGTTATCCCTGTTCATGTTTTCATAGCAAAATTATACCCCAAAATATAATTTTATACCCTGATATGTGACCAGTCACGGAAAGTAGGGACACAAGTCGGATCTGGGGCTTTTGAGTTGTTCACAGATTCTGAAAGTGCAGTTTCTAAGCTTTCCAACAATGTGTAACACATGGAAATCTGATAAGATTTGGAGAAGTTGTGGCCACTTGAATATTACACATTCGAGAAAGAGAATGCCGAGAAAATTGAGAAAGAAGAGTTAACACTTTTCCCTGCCTGGAGAGACAATAGGGCTCATTTAGCTAAGCCATACCCCCTGTAAAGTCGTTTTGAGATACAGATGTTCTAGCATCATTTGTAGTATTTTGTGACAGAAGTCCGGATAACAAAATGTGACGTCGCTTGCTCATTCCTCCATCAGCCAATGACTTCATGAAAAATATTGATAGACAAAACATATAGCCAATTATATAACGAATTTAACGATCTTCATGCTGCGCTGCAAGAACTGACAGAGAGATGACGTCAAAGTACCGCGAGAGCGAGTCGAAATTAAACTACTCTGTTAGATTTCTTGAAGAGCTCTCGCTGTACTTTGACGTCATCCGACTGCAGCGCCGCATAAAGTTAAGCAAGTCAGTGACACGGCTGACATACGACATGGCTGACTGACTGTTATCTGTTCCGCCCCAGCTTCTTTTTTTCTCTCTTTTGTTTTGTGCGCCCAGGCTTCGTTTACAGTCTGGGGAGACTCGAGCTGTAAGTTTGAAAAAAAAAACTTAGCAAACATGTCTGAGGAACAGGTCAGCCACGTCACTACACTGACCCACTGATGTCACATGGACTACTTTGATGAGGTTTTTATGACATTTCTGGACATGGACACCGTACATAGATTTACAATGGAGAGACAGAAAGCTCTCGGACTAAATCTAACGTTAATACATCTTAAACTGTGTTCCGAAGATGAATAGAGGTCTTCCAAATTCAGAACGACATAAGGTTAAGTTATTAATGACATTATATTCATTTTTTGTGACCACGCTGTTCCCTTTGGGGGCGGGGCCAAAAACACCCGCTTATCCAGTATGTAAATAATGACGAATCTCCAGAAAAACAAGCCGTTTTCAACCGCAAAATGTAAGCTTTTAAATATACAAAAACTGCCATCTCAACATGGAGAGGCTTCTTCGTGATCTCAACTAACATATTCTGCAATAATACGAAAATCACAAATTAAAAAAAAATTCTCTTTCTCATTATCTAACAAGTTGTGCTGCCGACTTGTGTCACTGGTTTCCGTGACCGGTCACAATTCATTTTCCTCTGATTTTAGGGTTCGGTTATGGTGAGTTTAGATTTTATTTACAAAAATGTTGTCCTTGAGTCACAATATTTTGTCTTGAGGACCTTTCTCATTTGGCAATATCAGGTTGAGGATAGTGGTATACTATTATACTCTTTATATTTATTGTTGTATTGTGATCTGCAGGGGGGGATGTATGTATTCCAGTTGTTTGACTACTATGCCTGCAATGGAGCCTGTGTTCTTTTCCTGTCTGTATTTAAGTCTGCAGTCATGGGTTGGATATTCGGTGAGTAGTTACTCATACATGTCATCCCAAACCTGTCTGACTTCCTGTAACTGCTGCCATTACAGTATATTGCTTATTATATAATAATTTGATTACACTTTCAATGAATCCAGGACAGTATCTGATGACAGTGATGCTCAATTCTTCCCTACATATCTCAGGTGCTGAGAAAATGTTTGATATCATTGAAGACATGACAAAGACACGACCCAACTACATTTTCATGCTGTGCTGGAAATATCTGACTCCTCTTGTATCCTTGGCATGTGCAACTGCATTTCATTTACTTGTTTACATATGGTTTATATTTGTATAAAAGCCTCACATTTGTAATTCTCAGTTTCTCATATTAATTTGTACCACCTCAGGTGTCTCTTGTCTGTTCTCTGGTGCAGTTCCAGCCTCTGACATATAACCGATGGTACGTGTACCCGGACTGGACACATGCACTTGGCTGGTTACTGGCCCTGTCATCCATTCTGCTAATTCCTGTATGGGCACTGGGTCAACTGTTTGCTGGAAAAGGAAGCCTGAAACAGGTGATGCTAATACAAAGTAAACTACCAAGTAAATTATCAAAAACGTTCCAGGCTTCACTACAACTTAAAGTTTGTTTTCTTGTGTCTGTGTATCTTAGCATTGGAATTATCTGTGTAGTCCTGACAAGAACCTCCCACTCACCTGTAAGCAACAAGCTGAAATGCAGAAAATTAGGTGCACTGCAGATCCTGAAGATTTATTCACAGAAGAACATGTCAATACACTTTGAAATAAAAATACATTTTCCAACTTTTTCCAGTGGAGGTGAATTTTGCATCTGCCGTATGCATTTTTTTCTATCATCTGATGAAGTGTTGGATCCCTTTATGTTCAGTGTTTCTTAACAAATTCACTATCATGACTGTTTTCTGTTCAGCTCATTCTTCAGTATAAACAGCAAACTTCCCCTGATAAAAGAACAATTGAAGGGTCATTCTACATAACATACATTT
Organism: Paramisgurnus dabryanus; assembly: GCF_030506205.2. NCBI lineage: Eukaryota > Metazoa > Chordata > Actinopteri > Cypriniformes > Cobitidae > Paramisgurnus > Paramisgurnus dabryanus. The sequence goes on from NC_133345.1 coordinate 18,470,925, forward strand.
TTGGTATGGCAAGATGTCTTAAAATGTACTACTTTTTCTAACATTTAAATTTAAAACCACATTATTAGATTTCCCTTTGACTTTATAAATACACATTAATGACAGCTTGATGTTTTCTTTATGTGCATTTATCTTATATGTATGCATGTAGATAGATTCTGATGTATTAAATTAAAATACTGTAACTGTAATATTTACAAACAAAAACATAAGTATGTAAAAATTATCCATAAATATACATAGTAGAAAAATAAAACAGAAATAGTGGTCCTGTAAATTTCCACAAGTAAATTGCAGTGGGCCTATTTGGCAACAATATTAAAAACCTATTTATGCCCCAGACGCAACACGGGGCTGGGACAACATCCTTGTTTTTGAATGTCAATTAAAACCATTCTGTATCACAAGGTTCCAGCCTATAAATGACAAAAAAAAGACACTTGAATAAGCATTTTAGGATTGTGTTTTTCAGAAAAAAAATAACAATACCCAAAGGTTGATTTACTCCAAACAAGTATTTGACTGTAATGCCATAAGTCTTGTGTACCATCTTGAGGGTTTTTTGTAAATATAAAAGACACTTTTAAATAGTATGTAAAGTGCATTTATAATTATAGTCTTATATATTGAACAGTATAAAGTGTCTGTTTACCTCAGGTGTCATAACTTCCTTGATTTGTGTCACAGCCACACAGCTGAATGGCGTTTCATCTGTGACCATTTCTAGGCTAATGCCAGCACAGTCTACATGTAGCCAATTTTGGCATTGGTCACATTGAAACCAGTTGAGTGTTTGGATATATGGATGCATTTTTCTAAGGACACAAATTGATTAAACAAACTAAGTGTAACAGAATTGCACAACATATAAAAAATGAAAAGTTTATACTTACTTGGAAAGAAATGTTTGACAAAGGCACACTCTAGCTTCCTGAGCCATACAGTTGTTCTGTGCCACACTCTTTGTTGCTTCAACAGCCTTGGACGGAGAGTTTTTACAATTATTTCATACATCCTTTAATCTGTGCATCATGTTGTGTTACTTTGTGCATCAAACACACTTTAAAAGAACTTGTGTCCCCATTTATTAGATTGTACATTTTTACCATGCATGACGCATGATAAAGCCGAAGATGTCCCAGTTGTTCAGGGTGCAGCATTTCATGATTCATTTGAATATTTTTGGATTCCATCTCCACTACCTATTTAAATAAGAATTTAAGAAAATTATTTATTTATAAAACATTTTACGAAATATGACTAAATTTATGCAACAAGGAAGATACAACACTGCTTACTCACTGTGTGAACAAAAACACCACAATGGCTTCCATAATCTCTATGCCATTGCTGTGGATAGGATGTAGTCCAGCCATTCAAGAAGCCAAGATTTCTAAATGCATTTCTGAAAACACAAACATACAATTAAAATATAATTATTTATTAAACAATTTATTGACTGTAATTTATACATTAATGAGCAATACTGAGAAATGCATATGACATACCAGTATCACCTTAGAATTTGCATGTCTGGCTCTGAAATGGTAACGTTATGACTACTGTTGTCATACACCCTAATTTCTTTCTTATCCTGTTAAGCTCTGAGCTATTTTTTGAATTTCCGCCTGAATGTTGCATGCCCAAATTCAAAAGCCCATTATAACCACATACAGTGGAGTAAATGTAAAATTTTGATGTCATTTTACAGGAAACCCCTCCAATTTTATAATACACTGCTGAAAGTGATAAGCATGGTTGTATGTGTTGTCAGTCCTCTGATAAACACAAAAAAACAGGCGCTTTTCGATTTTTTTTTCTAAAGTCTGTATTTGAAAGTGTATAACTCTGGCCCTGTGTGGTCACGAAACCTACAGACAGTTTTGTTTGATTCCTGAGGTTGTCAGAAAATAAAGAAAAAAAGAATTTTTTTGCTGGCTTATTTTATTCAAGAGATATTCTATTTCATCTCAAAGGAGGCAAGGTGTCCTTTTTTGTAATTTCCGCCTGAATTTGGCATACCCAAATCTGAAAGCTCCCCATACCCACATACAGTGGTGTAAATGCATTATTTTGGTCTCATTTTACAGGGAACACCTCAAAATTTCATAAAACGCTGCTAAAACTAATAAACATGACATTATGTGTTGTTCATCTCATGGTAAATACAAAAAACATATGGCGCTTTTTGATTTTTTGTTCTAAATTAGGTCTTTGAAAGTGTATAACTCAGGTCCTGTGTGTACCAGCTACCTGCAGATAGTTCTGTTTGATTCTAGAAGGTGTCAGAAAATACTGCAAACAAGAATTTTTACTCTATCATGTTGCATTCAAGAGTTATTCTAATGCACATCAAGGGACCCATTTTGTCATCCAAATCTCCAAGGTGCCCACCTATCAAAAGTGCAAACACAAGCTATTATAAAGGCACATCACCACCAAAATAATACTTTTACTTTATGATAAACATAGTAACAGACCAGAAAAGACCCAATCATATGTTTTGTCATTTATTTATATAATAAATTGCAAATTTACTAAATATACAAAAAATATTATAATGTAAGAATACTAGGTAACAAATAAGTAGTAAAAACAAGCAGTGCAAATGTTATTGCTTTTTTCACACAAAATGTAAAAAAGTTATAATAAAATGTAAACAAATACTGTAAAAAAAAAAAAAAGAGTGCAACATTTGGCAACAGTCCAAATTAGCTATTTGAATGTCCCTCAAGGTGCCACTCCGTGAAGCAGTTGCGAGTGGACACCATGCAAAGTGGCACACTGCACTTCATGCAATAAACAGGAGTCTTTGCTTTTATGTCTTTTTGTTTGCACAATGCACAGACTCTTCTTGCACTTGTGGCATCATCTTCAAAGTATGCCGACAGGCATTTCAAATCTTGGTTCGGTGTGGTTGACGAAGTGGCAGATGTTGAAGGCTGTGAAGGATCTGATGGCTCTGTGGCTACATTTACCATTTCAGACATAAGTTGTTCTCTGAATTTTTTCTGGGTGAGAGGGGTTATGTTTTGAGAAGCGGCAAGTTTCTTGTGAAGAATGAAGCTGTTTACCACAGCAATGTCAATGAAATGAATAAACAATGTTTTGTACCATTTTCTGGTCTTGTCCAAAACATTGTAATATCCAATTAGCGCATCAGAAAGATCAACACCGCCCATGTGCTTGTTATAGTCCTTTACTGATGCAGGAATGGGGACCTGTTCCCTTCTCCAAACACCCTCAGCATTCTTGATACGCCTGCTGACTGTGTCACCACTATACGCTTTGTGTATTGTGGAACAAACTGTTACCTCTCAAGAGTCCATCCATTTTACAAAGAGCACTTTCCCTTTTCGCAACCAACGAATGCTTCCACGCTTGGATTTCTTGCTGAGATCATTCATTTTGGTCTTTGGAAAGCCCTGTTGGTTCGGGCGAATGGTGCCACACGCATGGGTTGAATTATCCAGCAAATCTGAAAAGAGGGTGGGGCTGGTATAAAAATTGTCCATGAAGACATGGTATCCGGTTCCAAGCAAAGAAAAATCCAAAAGTCTCATTACCGAATCGTAACTAAGGCCTTTACCCACGTCCACAACACGTTTCCCTTCATAAACAAAGAAGTTCCAAGTGTATCCGGAAAGAGAGTCTGCAAGGACAAACAACTTATAACCCCATTTAGTCGGTTTGTCTTTCATATACTGTTTCAATCCAATTTGTGCTTTTAAAGCCACCATTCTTTAATCAATCGCTACCTTTCTATGGGTTTGGAAGTAAGCCATGCATGCAGAAACGATCTCTGTGTAGAGGGGATTTATTTTGAAAAGTCTGTCATAACCAGGGGTTCCCTTTTTTCTGTAATTATCTTCATCCCCTTTTAGGTCACAGAAATGAATGTTCCATGAAATGGCATAAAACCTAGACCTAGACATAACAGCTTGTGGAAATGGAAAATTGTATATGTCCTTTCTTGCCCAGTAATCAACAATTGTTTTTGCAGTCACCAGTCCCATGAAAATTATGAGTGCAATGTACGAAAATCCTTCACAGTTAGCGGTACCCAGGTGAATTTCTTCCCACCCTCAGCCCTTTTTGTAGCATAAGAATTTGTATTTCTTATAATTGTCTCCATTACAGAACTTGTAAAAAACAGCTGAAATAGCTGTAGTGGTGTGTAGGCAGTGTTTAGCAAGAGCTGATGTCCTGGTGGTCTTTTTGGCAAAAACCTCATCAAAACAGGTTCCTTATCTTCATCTCCCAAATCATGCCATCTATCATCCTCAATGAAAGATGGCTGAGTAGTTCCTCGTGTTGAAGCCCTTGCTGTTCTTCCTTTTCTGCGAGGAGTGGTGGTGCTGGTTGAAGGTGAGGGGGGGCTGCAGGTGTGAGGTGTGGGGGTGCTGGAGGTGTGAGATGAAGAACATGGCCTCTTTCCACTGGGAACCCATTCATCTTCAGATGAGTTGAGACTAAAACACAAAAGCAGTTTCTATGAATTCATTCATTTATCCAAACAAAACTGTCATTGCGCACTGTTTAGTGCGCACTGAACAGTGCATTGCACTTACGAGAAAGTAACGCCACCATGAAAACACTAAAACAGTGCGCACGGACATTGCGCTTCTGAAAACAGATTACAGCAGTCTAAGTCTAGCAAGTAATGCCACCATCGTCATTTAGAAATAGAAACGTCTAGAAGCTCGCACATTTATCGAGGATAAACAAACAAATGAATGCAATACTAAAACAGTGCGCATGGACATTGCGCTTCTGAAAACAGATTACAGCAGTCTAGCAAGTAATGCCACCACCGTCATTTAGCAATAGCAAAGTCGAAAAGCTCGTGCATTTATCGAGGATAAACAAACAAATGAATAAAAAACTAAAACAGTGCGCACGGACATTGCGCTTCTGAAAACAGATTACAGCAGTCTAGCAAGTAATGCCACCATCGTCATTTAGCAATAGCAACGTCGAGAAGCTCGCGCATTTATCGAGGATAAACAAACAAATGAATGAAATACTAAAACAGTGCGCACGGACTTTGCGCTTTTGAAAACAGATTACAGCAGTCTAGCAAGTAATGCCACCACAGTCATTTAGCAATAGCAATAGCAACGTCAAGAAGCTCGCGCATTTATCGAGGATAAACAAACAAATGAATTAGTAAAACAGTGCGCAAACACAGTGGGCGAGCACATTGCATTTTGGCTACAGCTGTATCGACGAAACTATTACTATAAACACATTTGGGTAAGGTAAATGTGGAAAATGTACTTACTTATCCAGTGCAGGGTCTTCTCCCTCAATGAAAGCGTCCTCGGCGACCGAGTCAACGCTATCGTTACTATCCACATCAGAGAGACGATCTAACTCCTCAAGCACAGCTTCAACTTCAACAAATACAGTTTTCTTTGGTTGTTTTCCCTTGCCTTTTCCTTTTGATGCCATCGTTTTTATGAAAAGTCAACACGGGATGCCCAAAAACTTCGTCAACACAGTGTTTGTTTAGGTACTCCACTAACTTGCTCTGTGTTTTCCAACCATCCCCCTTTGTGCGCACGGCGATTTCTCGGCTTCTGATTAGTCAATCTGGTCCAATCAGGTATCTCTGTAAAGGTCAGCGTCTCAGCTTTCAGCAGATCTGTATATTATGTGGCTAAATTGAGGTTTACGTGTTCTGCGGAATGTTTTACTATCCATACCTTTTATATTCTGTGCAAGTTTGATAACGCAAACAAGATACATAACTGTGGATTATTGACACAAACAAGCACATAGAGAGGTAGACATGGGCTCATTTTGAAGAAAATAACCTAACGAAAAAGAAGCTATATCATTTGTGGCAATTTGCGATGGCATGATGCAGATATGAGATCGGAAATGCGAGGTTTGTGTTTTTTCTTCAAACATATTATGTTCATACATTGTTGCTTTTTCGACGATTGTTCAGTCTGTGGCAATGTTTTACTAAAATAAATGGTGGGACCTTATTCTGGAGTATGAGAGTTTCATTTGACATATAACTTGCACATATTGTGTATACTTGAGCGTTATGGATAATAATTTTTTGGTGAACATGCGTGATCATAGCACAAATATAATTTTTTCATATGATTAATGACAGCCTAATTAAATGATTTTATGTAAAATAAATGCCAAAGTGGTGCACTTCTCCTGAAAGTAGACATTCTAAGCTTGCAAACGATACCACATATGACTTTATAGAGTGATGTGGACATTTAATAATTACACGAACATTTCGATGACGTCAATTTGGACCCGGTACCGGGTCCGCAGAGTTAAAGAAGCAGTGGGTGTCAAATACCTAAAATAACATTTACAGTAATACATTTGTAACGACTCGAGGTGGGATCCATATGCAACAATTATTCAGCACAAACACAGGAGGATTCAGTAAACAAGCAGTAAAAAGGGTAAAGCAGCACAAACTCACAAACCAGGTACGGGCAGTTGGTCGGGGCATGCAGATATCGTTTGTAAACGGTAAACAGTGCAGGGTCGAGGCAATCCAGTAAAAAGGCGATGGTCAAAAGGCAGGTGGCAATCGAACTCAATAAAACAATAAACAGGCAAAGGAACAACAAGAAAACAAACTCTGGTATACAGGGAAAATGCTCAGTAATGTGGCACTAGTCAAACAAGACTTCGGAAGGAAAGTGTGCATGAGTCCCAGGTTAAGTAGGCTAGCTGATGAGGAACAGGTCAAGCGTAATCAGCGGGTGAAATGCATTATGGGAAATAAAGTTTGTGTTAGAATTAGGTTGACTGAGTTAACTGAACACACGGGGTCTTTAGCGCTGACATCCGTAACAATATTTTATAGAGCAAAAAAATATTTCCTGTGATTACTATAGCAATACTATGGAGCTTCTGAGAGGACATTTGCAAAAAAATTAATTAATAAGACTTTTGCGTGCTCACAAGAAATCTTTTTTTTATCAATAATGTAAAATCAGGTGCTAGGTCCATTTAAATGTACAAACTTTCCACAAATTAATCCCAAGTCTAATATATTGTGCCTACAGTAATATATGTTACACTGCCACTAGATGAAACCAAATAGAGCAAGACACCAGGATGTCAATTATACAATTCTTTATATCAATATTTTAAAACACAGCATTATAGGCCATAAAAAATTATATATTATAAGGTTATCCCCATTTTTTTCATTTGGGCAAACCGCAGGTATAATAAGGGAGACGCTCAGTCAATGCCCAGTCCAGGAGCAAAGTCGGTCGTAATCACATTCCACAGTCAGCTCTATACAGCCGGAATAATAAATGCCAGCGAGATGCGCAGTTCCAGCCATGAAAAAGGATTGCGAGACAGGTCCTTGGCGGCTAAAATCTCAATGGTTTATTCACAAAGCCGCCGAGTCTTTCCATTCCTCACTCGATTAATATCGCGGTGAAAAGAATCAGGAGCTCTCCTACCAACAAACAATATCCCTCACTAACTAATACATTTTACCGTTAAACAGCTTGACATTTCCATTCATGAAATCAACAAGAAAAATCAAAACTTACCTGTAACTGTACAAATCGCGTTTCTGCCGCTGCGCCAATTACTTGAAGTAAACTTCGGCTATGTTCCTTGTGTTGCTTTAAATGCTCTTATTTATTTATATTCATAAAACGCATCAACAAAACATACTTTAAAATTAAGAAACAAATTGTATGAAACAAAATTCGTTTAAAAGAAGTAAACAAAACGTATTAAGTGGTCAAAGATTATGTCTGACCCTTGATCATATTATCCTTCAATCCATTACAACGCGCCATTTCACATTTAAAATTACTTCCTGTCTTTCTTAATTAGCAAATTTAATTGAAACAAATCATAAAAAACATTACAACAATATTCAAACTCAACAATACTCAAACATAAATATAAAACAAACATAATTTCTTTCAGAATCCATGTTTAAAACAAGCTAGTATAGCGTTTATAATCTGTGACAATAGTTGGTGGCACTTTTTTACTATTTTAAGAAAAACCTCCGTTGCAACCATCCATTTATATGAATGATGATAATAGAGCACACACGCCATATGGAACAACATATGGTAAATAAGATTCACAGTCACACCACTTGGTGTTTATAGAATAATTAGTGGGGGGATGATTTATTATTGTTTGCTAAACCCCAACTCAACCTTTGCACCCTAAATTTGAAGTGGATATTGTAAAGTTACCTAATTGAAATAAGATTGTGCCTTAAAATCCCTTAATGTCTCAAAAGGCAGTCAAAATGTTTATCCTTTATCCTATTTGGCAAAACATCTGTCACAGTCATAGCCTTGTTTTACACAGGCACGCACGAGAAGCGCGCACATATTTGTGCGTTCGTCTTGATGCAGACTGGGGTAAAAGAGAACTTGAAAACCTCCTGATCAAGCCCGGGCGCAGTGCTGGTGGTCTAACTGACTGCGATTAGCGGCACTTAATTATATTAACGCATTTATGGTTAATGAACTCAAACGCGTTAACGTATCAATGCTGACAGCCCTAACTAAAGGTAAAATACATGAATCTAATGCTGGTTATGCGCTCTCAGTGGGTTTATAACCAGAATTTGCTGATTCTTGAGGGTCAAGCACTCTAACCACAAGACCAGTTGCCACTGTTTAAATATGCCCCCCCTTGTAATTTTTATAATATTAGCTTCCATTACACCATCAACCTTTAAATTTGGGTTTCATTAAAGAAATCGTTTCTGTTACAGCATTCGGACATACATAAAATCACTGAGCAATATTTAAAATGCATTTTAAAGTCTAGAAGTCTGTTTTACCAAAGTGACTACTCAAGTAGAGTCTAAAAAGCATGTAACCTCCAAATATAGACAAGAAATGTTGTTTTATCTTTATATTTCCAACTGTAGGCCTATATATCTTGAATTGTATCTACACGCTCAAAGAAAACATTTAACACATTGCCATCTAGAGGCTGTTTTATAAATAGCAGGCAAAATGCACTAACGCGTGCACACGAGAAAGGTTTCTCGTGAGCACGCAAAAATCATATTTTTTTGCAAATGTCCCCTCAGAAGCTCCGTACAATACAAAATAGATAGAGCAGCAGCACAAAATTCTTGTCAGTAATTAAAACTGAGCGAAATATTTCGAACAATTGTACAATATTGTGGTACTAACCCAAAGAATGAAATGACAGCCTTCCTCTGGGTTTCTATGTCCTGTATGTAGTTTCTGTGTAACAACAGTTTTCTTTACATTACATATGTGACCTGTTAAGGAAACCAGAGACACAAGTCGGCAGCACAAGTTTCGAGAAAATGAGAAACTTTTTTTTTTCAAAATTTGTGGTTTTTGTTTTATTGCAGAATCTGTTAGTTGAGATCACGAAGAAGCCTCTCCATGTTTGAGATAGCAGTTTTTGTACTTTTAAAAGCGTACATTTTGCGGTTGAAATTGGCTTGTTTTTCCGGAGATTCTAGCGTGCAGCGGGGGGCGTCATTGTCTGTGTGTATATTTACATACTGAATAAGCCTTACATACTGCGCCGCGCGAGGGTGGTTTTTTGTTGCGCCGAGCAAAGCGCGAGCGCAGCGGAGCTCTGTGACAATTACCCGTGCGGCCAATAGAAACGGGGCATCCAAACAAGCAAAATGGACGAAAGCTTAAACTCGGGATTCTCAGAGCTTTATAATACAGGTTTATGCTCCTACAGAGACATCGGAAGGAAAGCCGTGTCATGGAAACACGTAGCAATTCAAGTTGGCATGTTAGGTGTGGTTTAAGTCAAGCAGCTTGTTGTAGGTATGCTTAAAGTTACGTGAAATGGAGATGAGCAACATCAGTCTCTGTATTCCTCGTCGACTATTCAAATATAAACACTAGCAATTTATTGAAAACCCCACCTACTTTGGTCTGGCCATCAGAGCACAAATCGCTTGGCTGCGCCAAACCCAGCGTCGAGCGCAGCGCACACCGCATTCTATGTGAAAGCCGCTTTTTCCCTTATGTCGTTCTAAACTCCAAAAACCTCAGTTCATCTTCGGAACACAGTTTAAGATGTTTTAATGTTAGATTTAGTCCGAGAGATTTCTGTCCCCTTCATTGAAAATCTATGTACGGTTTCCATGTCCAGAAAGGTAATAAAAACATCATCAAAGTAGTCCATGTGACATCAGTGGGTCAGCTTGAATGTGTTGAAGTTGAATGTGCTGATGATTCACACATCTGAAACAGATTCGACTTGTGATCCCAACAAAGGTGAAAGACCTGTTTATTTTTGCATGTTGTCTTCTTTCACAAAATACTACATATAATGCTAGAACATATGTATCTCAAAACGGCTTTACAGGGGGTATGGCTTAGCTAAATGAGATGTAAATGAGCCCTATTGTCTCTCCAGGCAGGGAAAAGTGTTAACTTTTTTCTTCCTCAAATTTCTCAGTATTCTCTTTCTTGAATGTGTTATATTCAAATGGCCATAACTTCTCCAAATCTTATCAGATTTCCATGTGTTACACATCGTTGGAAAGCTTAGAAACTGCACTTTCAGAATCTGTGAATAACTCAAAATGTCCCAGATCCGACTTGTGTCACTACTTTCCGTGACTGGGCATACAAATGCTTAGACAGGTTAATCATCACGTTGTCAGCAGTTGAAAGACACTTGTCGTGTGGGCATAGTGTGCATTTCACACGAATATTTTTGTCCTTTCGAGCAATAAGCTGAAAGTAATGTAAATATCGCCCCAGTGGCCGAAACCCTCAGTCTTCATTTCCCGCTCCCCTTTGCACCAGCATCTATGTCAAAATCAATCTCTATGGCAACGGCACACGTACAGGCACACGCATGCACGCACCACTTAAACAGCCAGAACTTTACACCCAGGCAAACACTGCTTGGGTAACGCAGGAAAGCGCATTCCTATAGTCTAGTAAAGTAGTGTAGTTACCAATATTATTAGTGTAATGCGTTACTTTACTTCGTTACCCAAAAAAGTAATATAGTTACTGTAATCCGTTACTTTGTAACTCGTTACCCCCAACACTGTTTATGAAACTGAGATGGTGATTGTATACAATAAGTTTATTTTTATTTTATATATACAAAATATACAAAGCGTAAGTAGAACATACAGTATAGTTCTATTGTGAACAACATAGTGTGCAAAAGTATTAGGCCACCATGTCACCATAAGATTTGTTGTTTTATCAATTATATAATGATTGATATAATATAATGATGTATTTGTATGCGGTGTTTTCTAATTTAAAGAGGGCTAACACAAAATACTCACTTTTTTAATAAAGATATGGATAATAAGTAGGGATGTCCCGATCCCACTTTTTCACTTCCGATGCCACAGTTTGGCTATTTGCTGATTCCGATATCAATACGATATTTTTATTTTGTTCTTGATCTAATACTTCTAATTGAACTAATATAACTAAATGGAAACACTTTGCTCAATTAGCCACCTAAAATCATCTCACTCAAATGGAGAACAAATACTTCTCCAGAATATAGCCCTCAACAACAGTTGATTATGAAAGACTGCCACGTTTTATTCCAACACTACAAAAATAAATAAACATAAATAAATAAACTACTTCAGTACTTAAAGTTAAAACAATTTAAACAGCAGCATTCATTATTAAAAACAAAAATAAAAACAAAACTATCCCTCACAGTACAGCTATGTGCTTTCAACTAGTGATGTAGTACTCGAGACCGATTTCTGCTTTCTCGGACTCGCTCCTTCAAAAGACTCGGTCTTGACTCAGTCTTGGACCACCGTGAGAGGAGAAGGACTCGTAATTTCAGACCGAGTCCTTGAGACCAACGTATTTTTTATGTTTATATAAAAAACCACACAACACATAACAATAATAATAATAAAATGCAATGTTGACGGGCATTATTTGAAAATGACATCCCATAGTGCAACGCAAAGATACTGCCATCAGAGCCGATTATTTATCTCTAGAAAAATAGGCAGAAGATGATGCATGTGGTAGGAATTTTTTAATGATAGTAAAAGCATAGTCCATATTAAGACGTTAAGACTGCTCCTTTAAACAATTCCCAATCTAGCTTAGTCTGTAGGGCTAACTGTTGATTATTAACCAGGTTGATATTAAATCATGAAAATGAAAATTGACATGTTTTAATGGTCTTGGTCTTGACTCTGTCTCGACTCCTAAAGGACTCGGTCTCAACTAGGGTTGCCACCCTTGTCTGATAAAAACGATATCGATGACCCGACCAATTGGTTTGCTCACAAGACCCCTACACCCCCCCACCCCCCATAGCATAATATTTCTATAGACCTATGCAATTATTGGCAACACTTTACAATTCTTATTTGTTAACATTAGTTAATGTATAAACTAACATGAACTAACCGTAAGCTGTACATTTGTTACTGTATTTGTCCATCTTTGTTAACATTACTTACCAAAAATACAGCTATTCATGTTTTTTTTTACACACAATTGATTGGTTGATTTACCGAAACAGGCCAATCAGGACGCTCTATGTCTTACATGCGCTTATTGAGGCACACACAGACGCAAGGTCTCCCTCTCTGCCGTGCGCACGCTTAATTACATATTTACATAGCTTTCGAAAACCGGGACATTCTGTGTCCCGGGACAGGTTAGTAAAAAGAAGGACAATCCCTGTAAAACTGGGACAGGTGGCAACCCTAGTCTCGACTTGGACTTGCTTCCTCAAAGACTCGGCCTTGACTCGGACTTAGCAAAGGCAGTCTCGTCCCCATCACTACTATCAACAGATGGCCATAGATATGTATAAAGGCTGGATGTGTTACGGCGGAGTCTCTAATGTCATCACCTGGCAGCCATCTTACCAGCGGGCAGCTCGCTCACTCGTAGTATTGAGTTTAATGGTGCAGGTCCGTTTTTATTTGACTAAAACTGGATGCTCTGCCCCATGGTAAAATCATGGTACTTTTTCGTAAGTGCTCAATTATAAATGATGCTCATTTACAAATCAGAAGTAACGTTAGCGGATCTTGCGGTCAAGTGCACGTTATGAAACGGAGCCCGCGAGACCGTCAACTTCATAGGATAAAGCTAAATCATTATTTCAACTTTTCACATCCAACCCTGGCCAGTTTACCTTAGGGGGTCAGACGTCTGGACTCTCCATTAAAAAAGATGGTCAGAAACTGCGGGTGGAGGACGGAGATCACACAGGATTTTGAGGTTCCATCGATAGCAGACTCTTTTTACTGATAGGCCATACGACTTGTCAATCATCCCACTTTCTATGTGGTGGATGAGCGCTATGATTGGACATATTTTTATTTTTTCTGTTGCTTCTTTTGAGTACTTAGCGGCAAAGGCGTCATCAGGTTTTTGCGTAGTTTAGAGTGACAAATCGTACCACCGTACTTTGAGGTCAATGAGTTCCTGCTACGCAAAATGCGTACAGGTTGGCAGGTCTGAAATCCAATGCTACGAGTGAGCGAGCGCCTTGTGGTAAGATGGCCGCCAAATGTGGACGTTTCACTCAAATGGCCAACCGCGCGAGCGAGCCATCTAGCCTTTATACATATCTATGGCCGTGGCTGCTAGGGGAGGGCAGTCGAGGTTGGTTTACTTTACAGTAAAGCAAGGGATTGTCTGACCGTGGAATATTTGGCTCACCTTAGGTAGGGTCTCCACTTGTGGTTATCCTAGGAACAGGCAATACTTTGCTTTCCTCCAAGATTTCTTTAAAGATGCTGCCAAGGCTGCTGGTACTTGTGCCTAATGCCTCCATCTAGGCCTGGGGCGGTAACCGAATTACCGCCATACCGCGGTCACGTGACCCATGCCGCGGGTCTGAGCTCCTTACCGTCATAACCGCAAAAAAAAAAATACACTTGAAACATTGGCTTGCACTTGTGTGTATATGTGGGGAAGTTATACACGCAGCTTGTTAACAACCGCAGCTTGTTAACTGAACATTAACCTGATATGATTTTTAATATTAATTTGTCATTCAGCCGCAACAGATCAACAACAGAATCAGGTTTCATACATTATTAAATTGTCACGCAACATAGAGCACGCGGTCAGTCCGAGGATTGATATCCAAAGAGGTTAGATTGTCTCTTTTTCATCTAGCCTACCACAGTGGCCATTTCTAAAGCAGGACACATTTCAAAAAGTTTTGCTTTTGCGTCTTTCTCCGTTTGTGGAAAAAAGACAGATGTTTATGGTAGGACAGACGCGGACTGCCCGGGCGCGCGCGCGAGACAGACGCGGACTGCCCGGGCGCGCGCGCGAGACAGACGCGGACTGCCCGGGCGCGCGCGCGAGACAGACCGCGTCATCTTGCGCACACACACGCGTCTCCGTGCAGCTTCAAAGCTATACTCAGGCACGGACACATATGCAGTACAAATGATTTCTCATACAAATGGTTACTTTACCAGACCGTCAGGGCAGCAATAATTTGCGTCATTTACATGCCATTCATAAATTAAGGATAGAAAGGTGGGAAATGTGTTGTTGAATGTTGAAATTGAAGAAATGTGGAAGGAAATAATATTCACTTTACATGTTCCTTATGTAATTTGCACATGTTTTGTATTGAAGATAAATAAATCATGCATGTTATTTAACTATTTGTCTTGCCAATAAACCGCAAAACTGCGGGAATTTGTTGATTACCGACCGCGGTAAGAAAAAATCCAAACCGCCCCAGCCCTACCTCCATCCATGGAGTTTTGTCTGCTGTCTCAGAGGCTGCAGTTTCAGGTGTAGTATTCAACACTTCCTCCATCTCTCCTACCCAGCGGGCACCTTGACGTCAATTTGACATCAACAAATAGTCAAGATTTTGACCACCATGTATAACGTGCATGAATATGCATATTTTCATTATATTTTGTAATTATTTCCTTGTGGTTGTAAAGAGGCCCAACAAAGGTATCGATCTGACATGTTTTTTCTGGTCCCTATATCTCAGGTCAATATCATTGACATTAAATCGATGTTGATTTGATGTCAGGAAATAAGATGTCAAATTGATGTTAAATTTATGTCAAAACAATGTCTGTAAAAGTATATTTATAACTAATTGTAAATCAATGAGACTCATTTTTAACATCTTGAAAGTTGTAGGTCTATGTATTTTGCATGTGTTTTTTTTTTATTTATTTAAATCCTAGCATGTTTACAAGTAGTTCACATTTAAAATGACACTATAATTGCATATACTATAAAAGGTAAATTTAATCTGATATCGAAGCTTGATATTGAATGATCCAAGCCGTCATATGACCGACCTTCAACGTTGAAATTTGGTTGAAAAAGCTTAGTTGTTTGTTCAACGTTGAAACAACAGTTTGGAATGTTTGATCCTGAATAAAAAAGTAGCGAGGTAATCTCGCGAGATTACAGCCTCCCCATAGAGATTACACGAGAGTCCGAGACTGGAGAGTTTAACGGCTGTCTGCGTGATCATCGAGAAAGTGCATCGAGGTAAGGAAATATCAAGTCAATAAGTCAATGTTTAAAACACGTAACATTATTTTATTCACACATAAAATGTTTTATGTTTAATATGCATCGTGCTTTTTCTGTTATTTGTGAACGTATCCGTTATAATGGTTGATTCGCTATTCCACGGCATGTTCCCGCCGAAATTGGACTACGGTTACATTAATATGATTGTAATATGAATATTAATCAATTAATATGATATCTGGTCTTATCAACTTAACCACTTGGTTGTTTATTGCTTCAGAAAAGCACTTAAATGTAAGGGCTTTTTGGACAACTGTTCGGTAGAAAAGCGTTGATATCGTAGTTCAGTCAGTGAATATCTGATAGGTCTTACAGGCGCCACAGACACCTCTGTCAGTCATTTGTAAAGAGGAGCAGCACGGCAATTGGATGAGTGCGGTCAGTTAATTAATGCTGCTTGCTTAATTTCATGTTACTGATTAAGTGTTTATACTTAACGTTAGATGAGATGTTGGTGTTTTATTGCTCGCGAATTTGCAATAACTGCATTTATCAGGCATCACACGTTACGTCACACGCTTATGCTTGTATCTGCGGTCCCTCGCGCTGTATCCATGATTTAAAGCGGAATAAAACTCTTAACTCCTTTGTAAGGAAAAAGTCAAACAGTGTAAGTTGTTGGCATGTGCTATTTGAATTGAAATGAAGTGTAATGGTATTATTTTGCTTACTTCTCTTGATGAATAATTAGCAAGTTTAATGGAACTTGAAAATATTAGTTATCCAGACAAATGTGCTCTTGTTTTCAGTGTATTTTTATAACTCTTTTGTAATGTCTTTGTTATCAGAGCCCTTCAAATTAAAAATAGTGATGGTGATCTTGTCAATGCTGAGATTTTAATGCATCAACAGCCATTACATCTGTCTGGATCAGGTAATGTTGTGACATGTTAACCCTGATATTTCACAGTATATACTTAAATGCATTATGCAAGTGTATGCATTACATTCTGATAAAGGTCATCATTTATAGAATTCTCTTTTACTATTGCACTAATTTTACTTTTTTTATATGTTGTCAGGATTGAAGAAGAATCAGACAGCAAGGGTTGTCAGATCAGAAACGTAATAACACAAACATAAGAAACTTCACAGGTAAGCTTTTTAAAACCACCTACTACTTGTTTCTCAGTACTGGTTTATCATTGTCATTAGGAAAATATAAGAAAATAATTCAGGATGCAATGGTCTCTGTTCAGCACAGCAATTAATTTCTTCTGTATGTCACTATTCCCTCTATATTATATACATGTTTCACACCCTTTGTTTTCAATAGACAGAGCCAGAATTTAATTCATAGTTCAGAGCAGATGTTGATGGAAGTTTTGAAAAGGGTTCATATTGACAGACAAAATAGATCTTTGTGGTTGTGTACATAACAGCTTTCTTTCCTTCTTATCTTTATTAGGGCTGTGACAGTGACAGTATTTTACCACCGCGATGGTAATGCACCAATTCACCACTGTGGTGCGGTGGTTATAGAATGTGTTTGTGTGAGGGGGGAGGAATATATCTTTTATATATATATATATAATGCATACATATATTTTGAAATATAAAAATGTAAACAAAGATCAGATATGATGTTTCTTAACAACTGTGTATGTTCATAGGCGGCAATTTCTTTTTCCGCCGGTGGGTGCTCATCACAACCTCAAGCTTTACTTCGCAACGCCAGGTGCTCTAGAGTCTGGAGCGCTCAAAGGCTTTGAAGAGGTGGAAAGTGGCGCAGTCACGTTTTCGTGTGAATTGTGAAGTTAAAGGTAATGTTTTTCCTGTGTTTTTGATTGTGTTCATGTTTTGTGTGAAAAAACAGTATTTTTCACACAATTTACTGTATAGTGCTGTTTTCACTGTCCTCAAAACGGGCTGATGTCTTCCTTGTTCTATGAAGTCCCTCCTTCAGAAATATGTAACAAGTTCTGATTGTGTAGTTTGTTTAGTGTGTTTTGATTCAACAGCAGCTTAGCTTAGTCAGAGCTAGGGCTGCACGATTAATCAAACACGATTGTCACACACATCTCGTCAGTAAAGCTGGTTCCTTGATAAGTAATAAATCCCCATCAGCTGCTTTCAGATGGAGCACCATTTACTACACAGACCCGACAAAAGGAGAAATCATTGCCGATTGTGAATGCAATATTTTCCCTTTTGTCAGTGAACTACGGCTCTGTGTAGTAAATGGCGCTCCATCTGAAAGCAGCTGATGGTGATTTATTACTAATCAAGGAACCAGCTTTACTGACGAGATGTGCGTGACAATCATGTGTGATTAATTGTGCAGCCAGAGCCATTTGAGCTTAGCTGGCGACTGACGTGTTCCTCTGGGCGGAGGTTAGTCAATGCTCGTCATTCAACCAGAAATTAGAGGGCTATAGTACAAACTGGCCGTTCACTGTATGGTTTGAAAGGGGAATATATCGCTTGGCAGTAGGCTTGTTGCGATAGTCGGTGAAACGGTGATTACCGGTGCTTCAGCCTCTCACCGTTTAGATCACCACAGCGACACCGTATTTCACCGTCGTTTTGATATTTTCTTGTAATTAAATCATTTAGTTTCGTTAGAGAAAGCAAACACTTACAACTGAATGTGTCTGCTGTTTGAATTCAGCGGAGCTGAACGCGCATCATCACAGAGCAGCGGCTGCGGGTGTCAGATTTCATTTATTCCTGTCAGACTGCAGCGAGCAGATGATGGCAGAAGCCGCGTGCTTACTCGTTTTTGTTATAATATACATATATGATGTTTAATATAGGTCAGATTGTTTTGTTGTTGTGTTTTTCATTAAGAAGAATAATAAACCCATCATTCAAGCAGCGCTTTATGGAGGAATAGCCGGTTGCTCTGCTTGGGACTGGCGGGTTCTGTCAGAAGTACCTGCGCACGTTAACTCAAGCACTTAAACCAGCTGTTGTACTCGCATTTGCACGCAAATTCATACGCAATTTAACGCAGCGTGCGCAAGCGCTGGATTTAAACAACAGTTGCATCTAATTCAAAAGTGGAAGTAAAATGCCCCTATATAATGCATTTATAAGCCCCTTCCACCCGGTGAAACCGGTATCACCGGGTTTGTCACGCGCTGATTTACCGGTGGGAAAATTCTGTCACCGCAACAACCCTACTTGGCAGTGAACTTAGAGCATAAATAATACCTTAGCTCAAACAGCAACATTACACACATTACACACGAACTAAATTTGCGATCAGGAAAAACAGTACCTTTAATGTGAATAAACTGAACATATGTGCTTTGCCATTTCGCTGGGTGCTTGAGCCGAGCTTCTGAGCACCCACGATATTGGCGCCTATGTGTGTTTATTGTAGCACTTCAATCCATGAAACAAAAAGTGAGAAACCTTATTGGGGTTATAATGTTTCCAGCAGCACTAAAAACATGTTCTGATGGTGTACGGGTAGCGCAGTTTGATACTTTTTCGCAACCTTGAGTGACCAAGAAAGAATATTTTGCCTCTGTTCTGCTCCCAAGCCACCGTGTCATCACTGATATCAGTTGCAAATAGCGCTCTAACTCTGAATCTGCTGGCTGTTTGCGTTCACACAAACTTGAAGATATCTCGCTGGGGGAGATTGTACTTTATATTTTTTCATAGTTTGTGACGTGCACGCAACCGCAGGCCGCACTTTACCACCACGGTGGTTATGAGAACTGTCACAGCCCTAATCTTTATGTATTATGGCTCTAATCATCACTTTTAAAATGATGGCTATGCCCAAGAGTTATAAAATTCAAGTTATCACCAACCATTGTAATCCACCACCAAGCTACCATGTAGTAATGGAACCTTACAATATATTTTTTACTTGTTAGGGCCCGAGCACACCAGGGTGTGAGGACCCTATTGTTTTTGCTCCGTTTATTATTATTAGGGCCCGAGCACACCAGGGTGTGAGGACCCTATTGTTTTTGCTCCGTTTATTCTTCTTCTTCTTCTTCTTCTTCTTCTTCTTCTTCTCCGAAATGGATCGCATTTTTGAGGGCCTAAACATACCCGAAAACTCATGAAAATTTGCACACGCGTCAGAAGTGGCGAAAATTTACATGTAGTATAGGCGTCAGAAGTGGGCGTGTAAAAATGGCTCGATAGCGCCACCTGCAAAATTTCAAGAGAACAGCCCCCCCACTACGAAAAACTTACAGATACGAAATTTGGTAGGATCATCTATTACTCCAAGACCTACAAAAAAGTCTCTCGGAGCTAAGCTCTAAACCCCACAGGAAGTCAGCCATTTTGAATTTTCTCTGTCATTTTTTGACATTTCCAAGCGTCGTACTTTAACGAACTCCTCCTAGAGATTTAATCCGATCATCATCATATTTGGTCAGTATCATCTAAAGGCCTTTGCGATGCTAAATTGCGGAGCTTTTGACTTTTCATTGGAGGGCGTGTCCGTGGCGGCCTGGCAAAGTGTAATGTTTCGCCATGAAACAGGAAGCTGATGTAATTCAGGCATACATTGTCCGATCTGCCCCTGACTTCACTTGTTTGATAAGGGTCCAGGCCTGAACACATCAACATGGCATAATTCAGTAACAATCATAGCGCCACCTAGAGGCAGCAGGAAATACCATGTTTGACGCTGTGACTTACTGCTCTTAGGTATTTAACCATATCAACATCATATTTCACCAGTGTAATCTCAAGACCTTGTGTGATGATAAAAAGCAACGACCTTGACTTTTCATTAAAGGGCGTGTCCGTGGCGGCCTGGCAAAGTATCGCTAAATCGCATTTTGACAGGCTAAACAAGCTCAAAAAGTCATAAAACGTTGCACACACGTCAGAAGTGGCAAAAATTTACATGTAGCATAGGCGCCAGAAGTGGGCGTGCAGAAATGGCTCGATGGCGCCACCTGCAAAATTTCAAGAGAACAGCCCCGCCGCTACGAAAATCCTACAGAAACGAAATTTGGTAGGGTCATATATCACCCCAAGACCTACAAAAAAGTCTCTTGGAGCGAAGCTCTAAACCTCACAGGAAGTCAGCCATTTTGAATTTTTGCTGTGATTTCTGTGCAAATTTTGTCATTTCCAGGCTTCGTACTTTAACGAACTCCTCCTAGAGATTTTGTCAGATTGTCATCATATTTGGTCAATCTCATCTAAAGGCCTTTGCGATGTTAAATTGCGGAGCTTTTGACTTTTCGTTGGAAGGTGTGTCCGTGGCGGCCTGACAAAGTTCAGCGTTTTCGCCATGAAACCGGAAGTTGTTATAACTAAGGCATACAATGTCCAATCTACCCCACACTTCACATGTTTGATAAGAGTCTTGGCCTGAACACATTTCAATGCCAATATTCAGCTTCAGTCCTAGCGCCACCTAGAGGTAGCAGTAAATGCCTTGTTTTACGCTGTGATTCACTGTTCTCAGAGATTTAATCAAATCATTATCATATCAGGTGAGACTGATCTTAAGCCCTTTGCGATGATAAATTGCGAAGATCTTGACTTTTCGTTGAAGGGTGTGTCCGTGGCGGCCTCGCAAAGAGTGATGTTTCGCCATGAGAAAGCTGTTGTAACTCAGGCATGCAATGTCCGACCTGTCACAGACATCATACGTTTGACAAGGGTCCTGGCCTCAACACATCAATGTTACAACAATCAAATACAATCATAGCGCCACCTGCTGCACAAAGGAGGTGTGGCACTTCAAAGTTCCTTTGAATATCCGCCTATATTTACCCACTGAAATTTCAATCCCCCTGGTTCATTGCTTTACTAAGGCCATAGAGTGGCGGTGCACATGCGTGCGAGGGCCCTTCCATCACTGCTTGCAGTTTTAATTAGGGCCCGAGCACACCAGGGTGTGAGGACCCTATTGTTTTTGCTCCGTTTATTATTATTATTCTTCTTCTTCTTCTTCTTCTCCGAAATGGATCGCATTTTTGAGGGCCTAAACATACCCGAAAACTCATGAAAATTTGCACACGCGTCAGAAGTGGCGAAAATTTACATGTAGTATAGGCGTCAGAAGTGGGCGTGTAGAAATGGCTCAATAGCGCCACCTGCAAAATTTCAAGAGAACAGCCCCCCTACTACGAAAAACGTACAGACACGAAATTTGGTAGGGTCATCTATTACTCCAAGACCTACAAAAAAGTCTCTTGGAGCTAAGCTCTAAACCCCACAGGAAGTCAGCCATTTTGAATTTTCTCTGTCATTTTTTGACATTTCCAAGCGTCGTACTTTAACGAACTCCTCCTAGAGATTTAATCCGATCATCATCATATTTGGTCAGTATCATCTAAAGGCCTTTGCGATGCTAAATTGCGGAGCTTTTGACTTTTCATTGGAGGGCGTGTCCGTGGCGGCCTGGCAAAGTGTAATGTTTCGCCATGAAACAGGAAGCTGATGTAATTCAGGCATACATTGTCCGATCCGCCCCTGACTTCACACGTTTGATAAGGGTCCAGGCCTGAACACATCAACATGGCATAATTCAGTAACACTCATAGCGCCACCTAGAGGCAGCAGGAAATACCATGTTTGATGCTGTGACTTACTGCTCTTAGGTATTTAACCATATCAACATCATATTTCACCAGTGTAATCTCAAGACCTTGTGTGATGATAAAAAGCAACGACCTTGACTTTTCATTAAAGGGCGTGTCCGTGGCGGCCTGGCAAAGTATCGCTAAATGAATCGCATTTTGACAGGCTAAACAAGCTCAAAAAGTCATAAAACGTTGCACACACGTCAGAAGTGGCAAAAATTTACATGTGGCATAGGCGCCAGAAGTGGGCGTGCAGAAATGGCTCGATAGCGCCACCTGCAAAATTTCAAGAGAACAGCCCCGCCGCTACGAAAATCCTACAGATACGAAATTTGGTAGGGTCATATGTCACCCCAAGACCTACAAAAAAGTCTCTTGGAGCGAAGCTCTAAACCTCACAGGAAGTCAGCCATTTTTAATTTTTGCTGTGATTTCTGTGCAAATTTTGTCATTTCCAGGCTTCGTACTTTAACGAACTCCTCCTAGAGATTTTGTTAGATCGTCATCATATTTGGTCAATCTCATCTAAAGGCCTTTGCGATGTTAAATTGCGGAGCTTTTGACTCTTCGTTGGAAGGTGTGTCCGTGGCGGCCTGACAAAGTTCAGCGTTTTCGCCATGAAACAGGAAGTTGTTATAACTAAGGCATACAATGTCCAATCTGCCCCACACTTCACATGTTTGATAAGGGTCTTGGCCTAAACACATTTCAATGCCAATATTCAGCTTCAGTCCTAGCGCCACCTAGAGGTAGCAGGAAATGCCTTGTTTTACGCTGTGATTCACTGTTCTCAGAGATTTAATCAAATCATTATCATATCAAGTGAGACTGATCTTAAGCCCTTTGCGATGATAAATTGCGAAGATCTTGACTTTTCGTTGAAGGGCGTGTCCGTGGCGGCCTCGCAAAGAGTGATGTTTCGCCATGAGAAAGCTGTTGTAACTCAGGCATGCAATGTCCGACCTGTCACAGACATCATACGTTTGACAAGGGTCCTGGCCTTAACACATCAATGTTACAACAATCAATTACAATATAGCGCCACCTGCTGCACAAAGGAGGTGTGGCACATCAAAGTTCCTTTGAATACCCGCCTATATTTACCCACTGAAATTTCAATCCCCCTGGTTCATTGCTTTACTAAGGCCATAGAGTGGCGGTGCACATGCGTGCGAGGGCCCTTCCATCACTGCTTGCAGTTTTAATTATTATTCTTCTTCTTCTTCTTCTTCTTCTTCTTCTTCTTCTCCGAAATGGATCGCATTTTTGAGGGCCTAAACATACCCGAAAACTCATGAAAATTTGCACACGCGTCAGAAGTGGCGAAAATTTACATGTAGTATAGGCGTCAGAAGTGGGCGTGTAGAAATGGCTCAATAGCGCCACCTGCAAAATTTCAAGAGAACAGCCCCCCTACTACGAAAAACGTACAGACACGAAATTTGGTAGGGTCATCTATTACTCCAAGACCTACAAAAAAGTCTCTTGGAGCTAAGCTCTAAACCCCACAGGAAGTCAGCCATTTTGAATTTTCTCTGTCATTTTTTGACATTTCCAAGCGTCGTACTTTAACGAACTCCTCCTAGAGATTTAATCCGATCATCGTCATATTTGGTCAGTATCATCTAAAGGCCTTTGCGATGCTAAATTGCGGAGCTTTTGACTTTTCATTGGAGGGCGTGTCCGTGGCGGCCTGGCAAAGTGTAATGTTTCGCCATGAAACAGGAAGCTGATGTAATTCAGGCATACATTGTCCGATCCGCCCCTGACTTCACACATTTGATAAGGGTCCAGGCCTGAACACATCAACATGGCATAATTCAGTAAGACTCATAGCGCCACCTAGAGGCAGCAGGAAATACCATGTTTGATGCTGTGACTTACTGCTCTTAGGTATTTAACCATATCAACATCATATTTCACCAGTGTAATCTCAAGACCTTGTGTGATGATAAAAAGCAACGACCTTGACTTTTCATTAAAGGGCGTGTCCGTGGCGGCCTGGCAAAGTATCGCTAAATGAATCGCATTTTGACAGGCTAAACAAGCTCAAAAAGTCATAAAACGTTGCACACACGTCAGAAGTGGCAAAAATTTACATGTGGCATAGGCGCCAGAGGTGGGCGTGCAGAAATGGCTCAATAGCGCCACCTGCAAAATTTCAAGAGAACAGCCCCGCCGCTACGAAAATCCTACAGATACGAAATTTGGTAGGGTCATATGTCACCCCAAGACCTACAAATAAGTCTCTTGGAGCGAAGCTCTAAACCTCACAGGAAGTCAGCCATTTTGAATTTTTGCTGTGATTTCTGTGCAAATTTTGTCATTTCCAGGCTTCGTACTTTAACGAACTCCTCCTAGAGATTTTGTTAGATCGTCATCATATTTGGTCAATCTCATCTAAAGGCCTTTGCGATGTTAAATTGCGGAGCTTTTGACTTTTCGTTGGAAGGTGTGTCCGTGGCGGCCTGACAAAGTTCAGCGTTTTCGCCATGAAACAGGAAGTTGTTATAACTAAGGCATACAATGTCCAATCTGCCCCACACTTCACATGTTTGATAAGTGTCTTGGCCTAAACACATTTCAATGCCAATATTCAGCTTCAGTCCTAGCGCCACCTAGAGGTAGCAGGAAATGCCTTGTTTTACGCTGTGATTCACTGTTCTCAGAGATTTAATCAAATCATTATCATATCAAGTGAGACTGATCTTAAGCCCTTTGCGATGATAAATTGCGAAGATCTTGACTTTTCGTTGAAGGGCGTGTCCGTGGCGGCCTCGCAAAGAGTGATGTTTCGCCATGAGAAAGCTGTTGTAACTCAGGCATGCAATGTCCGACCTGTCACAGACATCATACGTTTGACAAGGGTCCTGGCCTCAACACATCAATGTTACAACAATCAATTACAATATAGCGCCACCTGCTGCACAAAGGAGGTGTGGCACATCAAAGTTCCTTTGAATACCCGCCTATATTTACCCACTGAAATTTCAATCCCCCTGGTTCATTGCTTTACTAAGGCCATAGAGTGGCGGTGCACATGCGTGCGAGGGCCCTTCCATCACTGCTTGCAGTTTTAATTATTATTTATTCTTCTTCTTCTCCAAAGTGAATCGCATTTTTGAGGGGCGAAACATGCTCGAAAACTCATGAAATTTTGCACACATGTCAGAAGTGGCGAAAATTTACATGTGGTATAGGCGCCAGAAGTGGGCGTGTAAAAATGGCTCGATAGCGCCACCTGCAAAATTTCAAGAGAACAGCCCCCCCGCTACGAAAAACGTACAGATACGAAATTTGGTAGGATCATCTATCACCCCAAGACCTACAAAAAAGTCTCTTGGAGCGAAGCTCTAAACCCAACAGGAAGTCAGCCATTTTGATTTTTTTGCCTTGATTTTTGTGCAAATTTGGTCATTTCCAGGCTTCATACTTTAACGAACTCCTACTACAGATTTAATCCGATCATCGTCATATTTGGTCAATCTCTTGTAAAGGCCTTTGCGATGTTAAATTGCGGAGATCTTGACTTTTCGTTGGAGGGTGTGTCCGTGGCGGCCTGACAAATTTCTGCATTTTCGCCATGAAACAGGAAGTGGCTCTAACTCAGGCATACAATGTCCAATCTGCCCCACGCTTCACATGTTTGATAAGAGTCTTGGCCTGAACACATTTCAATGCCAATATTCAACTTCACTCATAGCGCCACCTAGAGGTAGGAGGAAATACCATGTTTTACGCTGTGATTTACTGCTCTTAGAGATTTAATCAAATCATCATCATATTCGGTCTGACTGATGTTAAGCCCTTTGCGATGATAAATTGCGAAGATCTTGACTTTTTGTTGAAGGGCGTGTCCGTGGCGGCCTGGCAAAGTGTGATGTTTCACCATGAAACAGGAAGCTGTTGTAATTCAGACATACATAGTCCGATCTGCCCCCAACTTCACACGTTTCATAAGGGTCCCGGCCTGAACACATCAACATGGCATAATTCAGTATCAGTCATAGCGCCACCTAGAGGCAGCAGGAAATACCACCTTTTATGCTGTGACTTACTGCTCTTAGAGATTTAACCATATCAACATCATATTTCATCAGTCTAATCTCAAGACCTTGTGTGATGATAAATAGCAACGACCTTGACTTTTCGTTAAAGGGCGTGTCCGTCGCGGCCTCGCAAAATATCGCTAAATGAATCCCATTTTTGACAGCCTAAACGAGCTCAAAAAGTCATGAAACCTTGCACACGTGTCAAAAGTGGCGAATATTTTCATGTGATATAGGCTTCAGAACTTGGGGTGTTAAAATGGCTCTATAGCGCCACCTACAAAAATTCAATAGAGCAGCCCCCCCCGCTACGTTAATCGCACAGATACGAAATGCGGTAGGATCATGTATCACCCCAAGACCTACAAAAAAGTCTCTTGGAGCAAAGCTCTAAACCCCACAGGAAGTCAGCCATTTTGAATTTTCTCTGTAATTTGAGTGCAAATTTTGCCATTTCTGGCCTTCGTATTTTAACAAACTCCTCCTATAAATTTAATCAGATAATCATCATATTTGGTGAGTGTCATCTAAAGGGCTTTGCAATGCTAAATTGCGGAGATCTTGACATTTCAATTGAGGGTGTGTATGTGGCGGCTTGCCAAATTTCTGTTTCTCAATGAAACAGGAAGTTGTTCTAACTCAGGTTTAAAATGTCCAATCTGACCCACGCTTCACAAGTTTGATAATTGTCCTGTCCTGAACACATCAACATGGCAATATTCAGTAAAAGTTATAGCGCCACCTGCTGGAAGCAGGAAATGACATGTTTTACACTGTGATTTACTGCTCATTGAAATGTATTCAGATCATCATCATATTTGGTCAGTCTGAACTTAGGGACTTCACAATGATAAATTGTGAAGATCTTGACATTTCGTTAAAGGGGCGTGTCCGTTGTGGCCTATCAAAGTTTGATTTTTCGCCATGAGAAAGCTGTTGTAACTCAGACATGCAATGTCCGACCTGTCACAGACATCATACATTTGACAAGGGTCCTGGCCTCAACACATCAATGTTACAACAATCAATTACAATCATAGCGCCACCTGCTGCATAAAGAAGTAGTGGCACTTCAAAGTTCCTTTGAATATCCACCTATATTTATCCACGGAAATTTCAATCCCCCTGGTTTATTGCTTTACTAAGGCCATAGAGTGGCGGTGCACATGAGTGCGAGGGCCCTTCCATCACTGCTTGCAGTTTTAATTTTGGATTGTATTCCGATCAAATTCTAGTAATCCTAATAATTAAGATGCAGTGTTTTGTATTTCACAATTTATGTTTTCTTTTTAAAAGGGGCTATGACTTGTTTTTTTATTTTTTTATGTGTTTTATATTGTAGGCAGATCACCGTGCAACTTGGTGAAGTCATGTGTCTTTCCAGATGGCCAAATATGTACCCCTCTAAAAGTAAGGAAATAATAGTGTCCCATGACAAAAAATGGAAACATTCTTAATTTTTTTAATAGTTGTGCTTGGGCCACAGTTTTTTTTATGTTTTTGTACAAATGAAATATGTTTTTTTTTTCAGAACTTTATTAAATGCCATGATAGACAAGATGAGCCTTAAGAGGAGATTTGGGAAGATGCTGTTTCATAAGTCTTTGCTTTGCCAGATTATCTGTGGTAAGTTTGTAAAATCTATATTAAAAATAGGACAAGAATATCTCCTAATCAAAATTTTTTGATCAGGTTGGGGTGTCTGCCAACGTGATGCCTTGCTGGTCTGGTTTGAGTTTGAAGTCTCTCACAGACAGTCCAGAAGGTCTGGAGTCCATCTTAGCTTTCATTGGTAAGTGACTGCACAAGAGGCTGTTTGACCCACACGTAAGGTAAACAGTCAATGTTTGCTTTGTTTAGCATCTCAATTTGGGGGGGGGGGGATATAGAGTCAATATCACCCAAGTATTCAGACCCTTTACTCTGTATTTAGTTAACGCACCTTTTGAAGCAGCAGTTACAGCCTCAGGTCTTTTTGGGAAGGATGCAGCAAACCTTGCAACACCTGGATTTGTTTTTAAAAAAACAGTTAGAAGCACCATTCACTTCCATTGTATTCTTTTATCCTGCTATGGAAGTCAGTGGTGCTTCTGGTCAGTTTGGTTACAGACATTCCTCAAAATATCTTTGTGATCATCAGAACCCTTTAAGGTGTAGAAACATCAAGACCAATAGGAGACACCTGAGCTAAATTCCAGGTATTGTTGGAAAGGGTCTGAATATGTATAATGTAAAAAATTATACATCAGCAAACGTTTCAAAAAACGTTTGCAAATGTAAAAAAATGTATGAGGAAAAATGTAAACAATTGCAGTATCATGAAAGAACATAACAAAATTGAAAAGTGAAGAGGGTCTTAATACTTTCTGAATGCACTGTAGATTATCTTAATTGAAGCTCATTGTCACATTTGTAAACACAACAGCTTTCTTCCTTCATCAGCTATGCTATGTTTCTAGTCAGACCATTAAAGAACACACATCTTGCCTTCATGTGCAATAACTTTTTTTATACATGGCCTAAAAAACATAGCATTTTTGACAATGAAATAACATGCGGTTTGTTTTTCCTCTTTAGATGCTGTCATCATTTTTTAAGTGCATGAGCCAGAATGGACGGGTGGTGGTGGCCATAAGAAGACTGTCAACTAAACTAGGGTGACCATACGTGCCATTCTTCCCGGACCCGTCCTGTCCAGTCTTTTGGAACTCGTATTTGTCGACCGCATACGTCACAGCCCAGCAAACAGGGGACGTCCTCCGGACGTTGCGAACGTCCTCTTAGGTCCGCATAAGGTCCGCATTGTAACGTTCGCTGGCGGACCTTCCGGGGACGTCCGCATAAGGTCCGCATTGTAACGTTCGCTGGCGGACCTTCCGGGGACGTCCGCATATGGTCCGCTAAATAACGTTCGCTGGCGGACCTTCCGGGGACGTCCGCATATGGTCCGTTAAATAACGTTCGCTGGCGGACCTTCCGAGGACGTGAAACCACTCAGTTTTAATATAAACCCATACTACACATTTAACCATAAGGCAGGGTTACCCTTTCATGCAGACATCAAAGTAAAAATGCTGTTTTTGCTATTACTTTACTAATGAAAATCGTAGTTTATAGTATCTAATATTATTTTATAATTATTATTATTATTTTCTTAATTTTTAAACTAGTATGCTAAAACATGGCCTTTATATCAACCCTTTACTGATTTTATTACATAGATCCCATTAAAGCAACTTACAATTTTACAATAATTTTACATTTAATGTGAATAAAAAGATCTGGCACCATGTCTTTTTTAGTTAATGATTTTCCATACTATTCCTAAGACATAACTATTGTCAATAAATCGAAATCACAATGCACATATTCATGTAATAGTTAAAGAATCCACCATTGTGAAGTTACACATCACCCAATTAAATATAAATGAAGTGCAAGTACTTAATGTTTATTCTGATTAATATGATACGGTGTTGTGTGGTTCAAGTGTTGTCTTTCTCATATATGAAGCACTGCATGATAATTGTCACACAGCAAAAATCTATACAAATACATTATATCAAGGAAAAACAAACTTGAATCTACAACTACAGCTCAAATGTAAAACTTTTATTATTGCAAAGGATTCAAATGCAAGCAAAGCAATGCAAACAGAAATGCAGAATGACATTCACTCAATCTGTTGCAAGCAATGACTTTCAAACAGCAAGTGCTAAAGAGGCCAAACACGCGGAACACAAGTCCAACGCTGAAAATTCTGGAAAAGAACAATTGAAAAAAGATACAGGTAAGACATACATCCTCATATAAACTTGAACTATATCTCAAATTCTACACCCATCATTTAAACTGTCAGAAAGTGTTGATTAGACTGCAAAATAAGGTGTACTTTGTAATTTCATAATTTTCCTTTTTTTCTATTATTTTTCTTTTTTCTATACGGTTTCTTACTAAAATGTCTTTAGTGTTGCCAGCTCTCGTGAGACAAAAAAGCAACCGCAGCTTCAAAAACAAGCCCAATATTATTATATTGTTTACTGTCAACAAATGAGCTCAAAACATTTTAACCTTCAACCCCTCTGAAATTACACATTTTTAAGTTTAGTATTAAATTGCAAAGATAACACTTTACAATAAGCTTGTATTTGTTAGCATTTGCCACCATGAACTAACAATAAACAATACTTCTACAATATTTATTAATCTTAGTTCATGTTAATTTCAGCATTTGGTAAACCATATTTCAAAGTTATATCTGTTACAGGTGTATTATATTTTGTTGTGGCATCTAGCAGTGAAATTGCGAATAGCAATCAACCTAAATTTCGAAGCGCAATGTGATTCTATGGTAGCTGCCACAGGACAAAAGTGTCATTGTCACTCTGAAGCCCATGTTATAGTTGTGCGTAAGGTCTACACCGTAGGTTATCCATAGCCTGAGCGTAGCCTGATTTTTAACAGCGTGTCAGTTCTACGCGGACCACAAGCGCTGTTATTGGTTCACTAGAACCCCTCCCATCAGGTAAAAAACTGCGTCATAGCCATTTCCATTTGCGACGGTGAGAACAAAAATAGGCCAAGTTGAGGAATGACTTAACTCAAACTGCTGCAACGAGTCGCTGTTTATTTACTTCGATCACTGCTGGTCAGTGGCGCTCGTGACTCCTCATTCCAGGGGTGCTAATTCAAAATAAGTGTTCGGAGTATCATGTGTGTGGTCCCCTTTTCCAAAATATGTGTCCTGCGTGTCGAGAGATCCTATGTGCATCACATATTTTGTCAAAATAAGTGCCTGCTGCACATGCGTCAAAACCGTTTATGATAAGAGACGCTCACGTTCACAAAATACACACAAGACACTCCCTTAACACTAAACTCTGATTACACATGGGATTATGCGAGTATCTGGCAAAAGCGAGCGTCTCTTTTATCATAAACCCTTTAGACGCATCTGCAGCAGGCACTTACAGGATCTCTCATAGCGCAGAACACATATTTTGAAAAAAGGAACCACACACATGACAAGCTACATACATGTTGTGATGAACTTTGCATCGAGCGCCCTCAAAAAAAGAAGTCACCGGCCGCCACTGCTGCTGGTCTTCTCAAAACATACGCAACAATCTGCTGTTTCTTCATTTGTGAGTTAAACTGACCAAGCTGCTTCTGTGGTTACATGCGTGGATACTGCCTATCAGCGGTCTACATGTATGTTTGCTATATTGAGCCCTTGAGACAACGTATGGACGAAATACGCTCTGTAGAACAGTTTGTCCATTTAGGGCTACTGTAGAAACATGATGGTGACTTTCATGTATGCTGGCCCGCAGTGTATGGACATAAAAACGGCTCACTTAAATGTATGTCTTCATCTGTAAAAGATAAAAATCTCCATATCTCATTAAATGTGAATAAATATCAAGATCAAAATGCCGTGTTAATACTGCAAGAAAGAATTAAAACGTTTTAGGTTTTGGTGTATCAGATAAATTTGCTTACCTAAATCATTCAAGCCAGGAAGTAGGACACTTTTGGCGCTTTTCCATTGCATAGTATGACCCAGTTCAGCACAGCTCACTTTTGGGGAAGGGGTAATGGGTTTCGGATGCGAAGCCATGTGCAAAGTTACAAAAATGCAGAGCACACCACCGCGCCCATGTCTGGATGGCAGTTTTGTAACTTTGCGCATGGCTCCGCATTCAAAACGCACCAAAAGTATAGGCGTAAATGTTCTGTCAGCGGAGTACAGGTACTGATGACACGGGTGTTTGTATAGAACCTGTCATGTGAGAGAGGTAGTGGAAAATCTACTTGTGGCTGTCAATTTTGATTTTGTGGCTGCATTCCATTAATATGCTCTGTTGCTCCATGTTGTGTGTGTGTGTGTGTGTTTGTATCACATTTACGATGATGTTACGGCAGTAGAGAGGACGCAACTTTAACAATAAGGCTATAATCAGGGGTGCACATAACTTTTTTTGTCCTGGTTCTCAAAGAAGTACCTGGAGATGTTACTTGGTACTCACACTATTCATAGCACAGACATCCTACATGCTGACATCATCACTTTTCTCCTGACTACTCTCTTCGCCATATCGCTTTTGTTTAAACATGGTAGACAATGATGTACATAAAATAACCCTGGTTATTGTTTTTTACTTATCTAATCTTTATAAATAACTACTAGCCTAACTCATATAAATGTATACTTGTACTAGCAAGCTGTCTGAAGCATTGAGATGCGGATCACTGCTAACAACACACATTAATTATCTTACCACTGATGCACAAAGAAATCTCTTATGTCAAAGTAAATTAGCTAACTATGTAACAAAATTCCAGCAACGTTGGTACGCTAGTAATTTTTCTATTTGAGCATACGCAACAGTTATGTGCACCCCTGCCTATAATCTCACCCACTCTGAAGCGACACTAAACTGTACTGGAAAAGCAACGAAAGCGAGCTGAGCTGCATCGTGCCGAGCCAAGTTGTACCCTACACTGGAAAAGCGCCATATCATGACATCGGACCCTGGAACACAGAAAAGCATGAGACAGTAAAAAGCATCAGATGTTAGGTTGTGTTTGAATGCTTTCTATGAACAATTTCCCCCTGAACTATGCATGTAAATGAAATTAAACTACCTATTCTTTCTTTCCCCTTCTTAAACATCCTTTAAAACCATAGCCAAAAAACTCAAGATCTTAGCTTGTTATTAACAATATCCTTATTTGTTCCAACAAATATAACTATATAACTTGCTATACAAGTTAATTATACAAATATAACTCATTAATAATCTTATTAACAAATATTACCAAATTCAATTATTTTAGCCAGGAAAACTTAAATGTCACTACATTGAAATGTCATATATGGTTATAAAAGTATATATTTTGACTCACATCTCAATATGGTGGCCTCCAGGTCTTCATTCTTGATGGGATTCAGAAACTGTGAACTGTCTTCACAGACAAATAATACAAAGTCAGCCTAAGAGTGTGGAGTAAACAGCATCAAGCCTTTCTTTAATAAGGAACTCATCTACAAAAAACAAACAAATACTTTTTATACTTTTATGAATTGTCAAGTGGTACAACACACAGCAATTAAGATTAAGACAAACAAAAAAATCACTGATTTTATTAATTCCATTGTTGTGGCTAATATATAGAAACAACTTGTGTTGTAAAAGGAAAGATGACAGCCAGATGACGTCAAAGTATCGCGAGAGCGAGACGAAATTTGATTTCTTGAATCCTTCTCGCGGTACTCTGACGTCATCCGGCTGTCAGTCTTGCGGCGCCGCATGAAGTCAAAGCCTCCTGACTGCGTGCGAGAACATTTTGAATTATCTGGCACGAGGCATCACACGTCAAACTTCAACTGACACAACGGTCTCGGTGAAGGGAATAAGCAAAAGCTCCTTTAAATTTCGTCATTTTTTATACACATCCCGTTTATTTTGTAGTTAATTGTTAGATAAGTAAGTAATTTCGTCAAGTTTTCGTTACAAAGTAAGATTTCGTTATCATCGTTACCATATACAGTATTTATATTGGTTCAAGAGCGCAGTTTGATAACTCATTCAAGGTTTGTAGCCATATTTAAGTTACTCGCTTACTTTAAGTGTTAGAGTAAATGTATATGGTTTTAAAGTAGTATTAATATAAGTAACTGCGCCTCAATCCGAAGGCTAACCACTGGAAGTAGCATTTGTAGGCTGTATACCTTTTACGTCATCAAGACTGTCATATTTAAGAATATTAACAATTATAAAGTTAACTATTATTCTCAGTTAATCGTAAATTGTTGTAATATGCTTATGACTTGCGAATGTAATGTTTATTTAACTGAAATAAACCAGGCTTGATGACGTATGCAGCCTGCATATTCGACCTCCGGAGGATGTAGCCTTCCGTTTGAGAACAAGTTGAGCGTGCGCGAGATTCTGCCGAATTGATTCTTCAATAATGGCAAAGCAAAAAGTAACTGTCGTGATGATAACCCACATTTTAAGGTTTAAATTAAAACTCCTACCTTACCTTTCCAGGGGGTTCTGTTCCTGCAGTCTTCCAGCAATACTGGCGCGTATGACGATGCGGACACGAACTGCACAGTAGTATACCGCCGCCTACTGTACTGTAGTAAAATAACGTGTAGGATTGAATACTGTGGCAAACGCATTAAAAAAAGCCATTTAATTCATTGTAAAAACAATGGGCATGCCAGTTTAAGTAACTTGTGGGCTAAATCACCAAAATAAGTTTGTAGATGTGGTTCAATTATTTTTTAAATGTGTAGCATAATGGACCAGCCTGAATGTATGTAGCCTATAAATATATTGTTTAGACTTTATTTTTAAACCTTTATTTGGTGGTATATGGTTAAACCTTTTTAATGGTAGCAATAGGCTTTATACCCAGCTGCACTACTTCCTGAACTTCAGCCAGCTCCTTGTTTCCTGTCTGCCATTATTGGACAAACTGATTAATCCAGGTGTGCCTGACCTCAGTAGTCACAACAACAATAATCAGACAGACCTGGATTTATCAGTTTGTGCAATAATGGCAGACAGGAAACAATGGGCTGGCTGAAGTTCAGGAAGTAGTGCAGCTGGGCATAAAGCCTATTAAATAAAAATCTTAAATTGAATCAAAACTCTTATAATAATACATAAAAGCTCTGGGAGGGTTGGGGGTACATCTGGGTAACATTTTAACATTTAATATATTTTGATGTGTGTGTATATATATTAACTTTCTTTATTTTGTTTTCTCAGCCTTTAAACATCTAAACATGTCCTCCAAAAAGGTAAGTTCAGCAGATCAGCTTATCTTATTCTGTAATATTGATACTGGTTTGAGAAAAACTAAGATTAAACAACGTACATGTTTCCAGGAAAAAGGGAAAAACACTGGAAAACAATTTCAGCCTAAGGTTTGAGATGGCTAACTGTGTACATTGCCTTTGTGTACTGCAAGCTGAACTTACAGATTTATATGGACTTTACTTACAGGTTTCCTGTGCTGTTTTGCTTCATTTTACAGAACAAAATAAGGCTGAGGTATCACCATCCTTGTGGTTAGAGTGAAAGAATGTGGTAAGATTTGGTTAATGTTTTATAAAATACAAATGATAAACATGAAGGTCAGCTACATATAAAAAATAATCAAACATGCTTGTTTCCATCTGAAGGGTATTGAGACCAAAATAAATAATGTGCCATTCTGGACAAACAGCTGTGGACAATATAAGCAGTCAGAGTAGCCCATTTTCTCACACAGGTAAAGTATGCAAAGTAATACCAAACTTCTTTTTAACCTTAACAAATACTGGCAATCCAAATATACAATGTTTATGTGAGGTACTGTGCAAATGTCTTAGGCCACCATGCTACCATTAGATTTGTTATTTTTGCAATTGTATAGTGATCATATATAATTATTTCTCAGTCTCTTTATTAGAATACAACCAGAAAATACAGGAAATGTGTATGTAGTATTAAAAACAATATACCGGTAAACGTATAAGCTGAGGTGTCAAGTGTTTAGGGTAAACTCTCCTTCCACTTGAGCAATAGCAGGCAACTGCAGGATCTCTTAAACCTAAATGAAATTAAATCCTAATTTCTAATTCTAATCGAATGACTTCAGGACTTCAGTCTCCTCAAAAAAGCTCAAGATGTGTTTAGTGCCAAGAGAGGTCACACAAAATACTGACTGATGTCTGAAGAAGACATTTAGTTCTGAAAATGGATTTGTTTTTAATTTTGTGTACATTTTTCCTGTATTTACAGTTGGTATCTTAATAAAAAGAGTGAAAAATAAATATGGATGGACATTAAAACTTTGCTAAAACAACAAAGCTGGTGATAGTGTCCCAAGACTTTTGCACAGTAATGTATATTGACCAAGAGTTGTAATGATCAAAACAAATGCATGTCGTCTATTATTTTCTTTAAATGCACATTTATTCACAGTTCAGTAGGACAGAAAATTATCTGAAAGTGAAATCATTATTGAAGGTGATATCATTGTCACTGCATTCATTGTTACATGATTTTAAACAGTGGGAATCATTGTGTAAGTTTCTTAATAATATCAAATACTACTTTTTTGTCTTGTTGTTTCTAGACCTGAGGATAAGATTTCCAGTTTGAAAGTGAAGAAAATGAATCATTATTAACAGCAATTAGTAGTTTTTCAGCTGAGAAGCCAGGTGAAACTATAATGACACTATGATTTACTTTCATATTATCATTCTTTTATAGATGAGGAGCAACCAGTAAGAAAAAGCAAAAAGATGTTTTGATGTTGCCTGAGGCACCTTATTGTGAGTACATTTTAATGCCATGTACAGTATTTGTAGTATAATGATGATTACTTGATTTATATTTATTAATTTAGCATATGCCTTGAGTGACTTACAAATGATAGAGCATTCAACATTTTACAACAGTTACTACAATACTTACATCATTAATTTTTAAATCTAATTAATTGTTTTTTATCACAAATGCAGCACATCAGTCAATTTCTTCCAATAATGAATCAAGGTACAGTATTTTGTTATTTTTTATCTTAAATTATTGATATTGATAGGCATTTTCTTCCACACAGACTTATTGTTCATTTATTTTACTGGTGTAGTTAGTAATGTTATTAATGTTTCAAAACTCATTCTTGAAAGAAATCCTGGAGTGGGGAATCATTCTGAAAGTAGACCAAATACAGGACAACACCACAGCAGTGGTTGGAAAAATGCAGCAGACAATGAGCAAACCAAGCTGACTTTCAAAAGATGGTATGTGCCATAACACATGCAACATTACTAGTCACTGCTGACGTTTTACCCATGTTTATTACGGATTGTTTTTGTTTGTAGATTCGTTATCTGTTTCTTCAAAGGGGAGGCAGTTTGGGAGATGGGAAATAGGAGGATGCTACAGCTACACAGGGCGAATTTCAGCAGCTCAGTTTCACACTTGCAACTAACAATGAATTATAGTGAGTCTGTGTGAATCCCAAACATTTCAAAATTATTTTTGTATATATATTGTATGTAAATTGTAATGTTGTAAATAAGAATGTACATTGTAAATGTTAATAGCACATAAACATTAATAGCAATTAATAGTCTATTTTTAAAACAAAAATAATGTTTGATGCTTTGGATACATATAGTATCATATACTCTACATAGTATACTTCTAGATGCCTTTAACACAAAAACCTACAATAATATCAAAGATCAATGTATAAGACAACTTACATTATTTTATGTCATAGTAAACTATTTTTATACTCTGTGTGACCTATGCTCTCTCTGAGATGTGTATGTTCATTTTGTAGCTGGTCAGGGTAGAAGCATGCTACCATTAGATTAGTTGTTTTTGCAATTGTGTAGTGATCATATATAATTATTTCTCAGTGTCTTTATTAGAATACAACCAGCAAATACAGGAAATGTGTATGTGGTATTAAAAACAGTATAAAGTATAAGCTGAGGTGTCAAGTATTTAGGGTAAACTCCCCTTAAACTTGAGCAATAGCAGGCAACTGCAGGATCTCTTAAACCTAAATAAAATGAAATTCTAATTCTAATCATCAAATGACTTAAGGCTTTTTTGAGGAGAATGAAGTCCTGAAGATGTGTTTCGTGCCAAGAGAGGTCACACTAAATACTGACTGATGCCTGAAAAAGACATTTACTTCTGAAAATTGTTTTGTTTTTAATTGTGTGTAAATTTTTCCTGTATTTTCTGTTTGTATCTTAAAAAAAGAGTGAAAAATAAATATGGATGGACATTAAAACTTTGCTAAAACAACAAAGCTAATGATGGTGGCCTTAGACTTTTGCACAGTAATGTTTGTTACCCATTTTATGTGTAAATGCAAATCAATATGAATATGAATTCTCCCAGTATGGTTTCCGCTGGTCAGGCTGGTGTAGCAGGATTGTTTTAGAGGGACTTTTGCACAGTACTGTATGTCCACATTTACCCACCTTTACTTTGAGTGAACTGTAACAGCAACAATAATGCCATAAGCATAAAATACTAGGTAAAAGTGAGTTGTGCATGCTTTCTAGTTTTAGCACAGAATTCTGTCTCCCTTATCTTTTAAATGTTTGCTACAGATATTTTGCAAGACATTTTAAACCAGGGCTCTGAACCGGTTCAAGGAACGAAAACGAAAACCGGAAACGAACGAAATTTTAACAGGAACAAAAACGAAAACGAAAACAAAATCAATTTTAATCGTTCTGAACAGAAACGTTTATTTAAAATAACCATTAACCGGTTAATAACGTTATTTTATCGTTTTCTTTAATATTGTACTTATCAGTGACCAATCATGATTTGAACAGTACAACATGTGACTTTGACGCATCAAGCGTGAGTGACTTTGACACATCGTGAGTGAAATGCCCGCGCAGCAGTCATCGAGCCTCCGGCCCGATAGCATTTGTCTTAAATAACCACAAAGCTACCCATCAAATGATCAGAGGTATGTTTAAGTTAAAACTTGCTTGGAAATATGAAGATGCAAACTGTAACTCAAAAAAGCCAGGGGACTTATACCACTGTCAATAACTTTTTAGATGGGTCGCCACCAAGAAATTCCTTTTCGTTATTATTTTTCTTACGACAAGCTGTCTTAACAAGTCTGTCTGCAATATTGAAGGATGTGGGGGAGAAGAACAGTAGCCGGGAATCACTGAGGTAACTTACAGAGGCACATTTAACATAAACATCCAGCAGAGTATGCTGCGGGTTTAACCAGAAAAAGACATGGTTGAAAACGGGTCGTTTTTCAGCTGTTTATACTTAAAATGAATGCAGGTATTTCTTTTGTGGTTTTAACAATTAATGAAATGTTGAAGTTTAGTTATATCATGTGTTATGTTATTATTTTTGTGTGAAAATTAGTCTGTATGCATGCATTTGTTAAAGTATAGCCTGAATTAAAATAACGTTATTAACCGGTATTTTTTCTAAGTAAACCGTTTTCGGAACGTAAATGTTCAATGAGGAACGCAAAAACGGAAACGTTAAAATATCGATTCTGCTCGGAGTGAAACGATTGATAATTTTTTTCGTTTTTAAGCCCTGTTTTAAACATGTCGGGCGGTTTCCCAGACAGGGAAATCTTAAATACATCAGTGCCCTTTGTTTAACATCATAATGCACACAAGTAATGTTTTTAGTAAGGCATGTTTGTTAAAACTAGTTATATTTCATAATTAAACTGAGGCATAGTCCTGGTTTAAGCTAATCCTTGTCTGGGAAACCACCCCAATAAATAATAACTACTTATCTTTTAAATGTGTTCATTTCGTTGTTTTAGGTTAGAAGACAACGGAAATATTTGACATGGGAGTCCAGCAGACAGCCAGAGACACGCACACACACGGAGCTGAAGCGCGTTTGACTGACGCGTACGGGAGATCAGGCACGCGCACGGGAGCTCGCTCGCGCACGCACACACAAACACGGAGCACATGAAAATTACAACTGTTCAATTAAAATAAAAGAACTTTGTGGTAAACAATGTTTAGCGTGTCTGATTTCATTGGTTGTAATGAAATAAAACGATGTGCTGAGGACTTTAGGCGAACGTCCCCTAAAAGTCCCGAAAGTCCGCTGACCGTCCTGCAAACGTCCTTGTGAAAGTCCGGAGGACGTCTTCGCGGACGTCCGCTCGACGTAACAGGGGACCCTACACGATAACGTCCAGGGGACGTTCGCAGAGGACATTTAGGGGACGTCCAGGGGACCTTTTTTTGTTAGCTGGGAGAGGATTATTATTATTATTACAGAAAAGCAACCGTTACATTTTAAGGTAAGAAGAATGAAACTACGATTGTATATCTTATGTTTTTAACTGAATGGCGTATGCGGTCAACAAATACGACTTCCGGAAGACGCACCGAAATCCTGGACGGGATGCGTCCGGGAAGAATGGCACGTATGGTCACCCTAACTAAACCAACAACAAAATTCATATTTGCAGTTATAAATAAAATGACTTTTAAACATGATTTTGTTTTCTTATTTTATGATTTTATTCTATATTTGGAATATTCCATTTTTGCACTACTAACTGGAAACTGTTTGAAAGAATGTGTTTTTATTAAAAGACAAATTTCAAAGGTGAATTATATGCCGGCTGGGATATCAAAATAGCATTAAAATGACATCAACATCATAACATCCTGATATCAAATAGATGTAGAATTGACATCTGCGCTGTAATGGCGCTGTAATGGCGACAGGTAGCACCAGTGGAGTGAATACGTGGTTGTGTGTGCGTATGTCCTAACTTCTGTCTTGCATCGTTTAACTTACATTTCATTTTTTTTGTTTTTGATCTGATTGATTTATATACGGTTGCAAACAATGGCTTACCGGGGTGTGACAATCCTGCTGCTTTTTATGCTTTTTTTGCACTTTTTGAGCGGACTTGGTGAATGCAGTTGGCCTCTCCAGTATGGAAGGGAGTTTCTCCTGCTTCTGCGGAACAGTGCTGCGGGCGCCGTGGATCCCTCAGCTTCCTTCCCCGCTGAGATTATTTCTCATGGGTTTCCCGCAGAAGACTTTTGCGGTGCATACAGGTCGTCGGGGGTAAGGAAGAGAGGGAGACGGGGCGGCGTGCGCCAGAGGCTTAAGAGGCGAGGTCTCCGTCGGATACCTCTACCTACGGTCATCCTAGCCAATGTCCAGTCACTCCGCAACAAAATCGACGAGCTCCAGGCAAATGTCAAGTTCGTGGCGGAGTATAAAAATGCATGCATTCTTGCTTTAACGGAGACATGGCTCAAAGAGCAAGATCTTCAGTCCGATCTGGAATTAGATGGCTTCGGGCAGCCCCTTCGTCTGGATAGAGACCCCCATGTGACAGGCAAATCACTTGGGGGCGGCGTATGTTTATATGTCAACAGTAACTGGTGCAATACAGTGATTGTCAGGGAGACACTGTGCACCTCGGACATTGAACTATTAGCCGTGTCTCTTCGACCCTTTTATTTACCTCGGGAATTTCCGCAGTTATTCATAATACTTGTTTATATTCACCCAAGGGCTAATGCCGAGGCAGCTACCCGGGATCTAGCCAAATCGGTGCAGCGGCTGCAGGGGATGTCCCCTGATGCACCGATCCTAGTTATGGGGGATTTCAACCACTGTCAACCAGGAAAGACATTGTGCAATTTTTCGCAATATGTGACTTGCCCGACCCGGAATGGTAAATGTCTGGATCTCTGTTTTGGCTCAGTAAAGGGTGGTTATAAATCGGTTTGTCGAGCTCCACTCGGTTGGTCGGATCATAACACTGTTTATCTTTTTCCTTCCTACAAACCGGTCCTGAAGAAACAAAAGCCGTTGCGACGTTTGGTTCCGGTTTGGTCAGAGGAGGCTATTCACTGTTTGCAGGACTGTTTCAGTTGCACGGACTGGGATTTATTTAAGGAAGCTTGTAGCGACCTAGACGATCTCACAGAGTCAGTTTCAGGGTACATTTCTTTCTGTGAGGATTTGGTCATCCCCCGTAAACTTATCTCTATCTATCCCAATAATAAACCTTGGGTGTCTAAATCACTCAAAAACACAATAAACCAGCGTAATATCTGTTATAATCAAGGCAATATTATTAGGTATAGAGAGCTACAGAAACAAGTTAAGAAGGAACTTAAGCTTGCTAAATGTAGCTACAAAGAGAAAGTGCAGTCAATGCTTTGTTCTAATAACTCCTGTACAGCATGGGATGGGGTTAAAAAAATGATGGGAATTCAGTCCAGGAGGACCCCAATCTCCCTGGGCAAAAAGTCTGACCATGAACTTTCTAATGAATTAAATAGTTTTTATAATCGTTTTAATATTCATGATTTTAGTAAAGAACAGGCTTTTTTCAAAGTTGAGACATCGGAGCAGAGCACTATAAACATTGACGAGATCATGGTTCAGAGGGTTTTCAGGGCCACAAAGGATAGGAAAAGCCCTGGCCCCGATGGCATTGGTGGTCGCATCCTTAAGAACTGTGCCAGTCAGTTGGCAGAGATTTTCTCTTTTATTTTTAATTGTTCACTTAATCTCCACAAGGTCCCGTGCCTATGGAAAGAATCCATAATTGTACCAGTACCAAAGGTAAATGCTCCCAAACAGTTAAATGACTATAGACCTGTTGCACTTACTTCGCTAGTTATGAAGTCTTTTGAAAGGATTATGAAAAACGCTCTGTTAAATACTGTAAAAGCAGATCTGGACCCACTCCAGTTTGCGTATACGTCAGGCAGAGAGGTTGATGATGCACTATGCACTTTATTAAATATGGTATATGCCCATTTAGAGGGGGCTAAGACGTTTGTACGTCTTGTTTTTATTGACTTCTCTTCTGCTTTTAATTGTATCCAGCCACACATCTTAGCGGAAAGGTTAAAAGAAACACATAACATTGACCCGGGAATTTTATGTTGGTTGATGGACTTTTTAACACTCTGGGGTCGGCTGCGGCGCGGGCGCCGCAAACTCTTTATTTTTCGATTACTCCCCAAAGAGACTTAGATAACTCTGCTGATTTTTGACATACAGATATGATTTATACATCATTTAAAACGTAAAATTGTCTAGTTTTTTTCTGTCCACTCCCAATAAAAACAGCACGTTGTGCTTTTCGCAAAATTAAGAAAATAAACATGATGCGCGTTTTGTTCTCTCTCCCTCAGTGAAGTCCTTTCAGAAACACGTCAGAAAAATTAACTGTAACTTAACGAATATTTGTCATATAAACAAAAGATAAATGTCTACATAATGCTTGGAATGTCTGCTTTTGGAAGATGTAAGTGAAATCGAAAACAAATATTGTAATTCGTTGTTAACTGTATTAGAAGAGAGAGATGTACCGTCTTTCTTCTGTTGCTTCATTATCTATAATGAGCCACGCCCCGCTCCATTGAAGAAAAGAGCAGAGATCATCCATATTCATTAGTCAACCCCACAGTCAATGGACATTCCATTCCGTCTCTGCAGCCAGCCATTCACTGCTGTGTTGAGTTTTAATCCGAGTGCTGGAAACATGACATCTACTTGTTTACTCGTGACTGTAACTAAAGTTATCTCCAGACGCGAGTGTGACTCGATCGACGTCCAAACGCACACACAAACACACAATACCTCATATTTGAAGCGCTTTGTTGTATCATTATAAAAGATGCGCTTGCACACATCACATACTTGTTTACTCTGCGCCTAAATCTCCAGACAGACGCGAGTGTGTGTGCTTCGTCAGTGTGACGGGATCGATGTCCGACATATAAATCCTTATTTACTTGCGGATGTGTGTCAGTATCTCCAGACGCGAGTGTTTTCTTTGTCTTCCGTCAAACAGCTGAGGCGACGGGAACGCACATACACAAACACGCGAGTCAGGAAACTCGACGCGCTTTTTGGTATTCTTATAAAATCCGCGATTGCAAACAGTACAATCCTTATTTATTTGCGTCATATCTCCGCACAGCAAGTTTATTAAACACAGGATCACTCGCATGTGCACACATTCACTGCTTTCATGATCAACACGTGAGGTAATGGCGGCGGCTGTAAACAAACATTGATAAGTTTATCACGCGTGTCCCTGGTTGTGTTTCTACTATAATGATTACAAAAACACAAATAGGAGTCCAGACAACGATAGGCAGTTGTTCTTTTGAGCTTTTTACTGCACAAAAGTAAACCTCTCGCTGGCCAACCAAACACTAACCCTGTCTTGAAGTGTGTTCATTTTACGATGGCCAAACAGTATCTTTACCAGGATTAGGCTAACATGGATTTTAAAAGGTAACTTATACTTGTGAAATGAATAGAAAATATTTCAATAGAAATATATATATATATATATATAAATATATATATATATATATATATATATATATATAATGTGTGTGTGTATTTACATTATATTGAAAAGTAAACCTTATCATGGTTTTACTACAGAGGTAGTTACATTCCTGTTGAACATCCCCACAAGGCTCATTATTCAATTCTTTTGTCTCTCAGCTGTCAATCACTGATTATTCAGGAGCTATCCCGCCTCCACGCATACAGCCTCTCTCAAGCAAAAGTGTCTTAGAAATTGTAAATCAATATCTTGCTTTATGTGATTGAGTAGGCCATATGATTTTCACATCATTTTGAAGAAAAAACTCTAGACTACTAGATCCAGTTTGGAAAGTCTTGGGAAACATGTTAAGAATGAGTTTTGTGGAGTTATATCAGTGACTTAAAAATTTTGCTTTTTCAAAAACCACGCATAAACATTTTTCTCTCAAAAATACAAACATGTACATACATGTTGATTATATAATATTGTAGCCCAGTTTGTGATGAACACAGTGTTATGAGACTTTTGCCATTAATATGTTTTTAAGCAACTGAAAAAAGCACAAATGTCAGTGCATGTCAAAACTTCCCCAGGGCCCTAAAAACCCCTTAGACCCCAGAGGGTTAACTGTCAGATCCCAACGTGTAAAGGT
This sequence comes from Paramisgurnus dabryanus, assembly GCF_030506205.2. NCBI lineage: Eukaryota > Metazoa > Chordata > Actinopteri > Cypriniformes > Cobitidae > Paramisgurnus > Paramisgurnus dabryanus. The sequence goes on from NC_133345.1 coordinate 18,515,575, forward strand.
CAATGATGTTTTATCTGATGCTCTTATTTCTTCCACTGGCTCACCACAGGGCTGTGTCCTTTCACCTCTTTTATTTGTTTTATATACAAATATGTGCCAAAGTAAACATCCAAGACGACATGTGGTAAAGTTTGCTGACGACTCCGTCATTGTGTCTCTTTTAAATTCAGATGATCAGGACCACGGCCCTGTGGTGTCAGATTTTATTAGCTGGTGCAATTCATCTTTTTTAGATATCAATGTTGGTAAGACCAAAGAGATGATTATTGATTTTAGGAAGGGACATGATGTTATTTCCCCTGTTTTTATAAATGGTCAGGCTGTGGAGACTGTTCAGAATTACAAATATCTTGGGAATGTAATTGACAACAAACTTACATTTGAGCTTCAGGTTGATAATGTGTGTAAGAAAGCCCACCAACGTATGTATTTTTTTCGTAAACTTAGACATTTTAATGTGGACAGCACTTTTATGAAGATGTTTTATAGTTGTTTTATTGAATCTGTTGTTACTTTTTCTTTTATTTGCTGGTATGGGTCTTTATCTCTGAAGAACAAAAACCGTCTCCAACGCATAGTTAATCAATGCAGTAAGATTGCTGGGGCTACTCTAGCTAACATTCCTTCCCTGCACAGGAATAGAGCAATTAAAAAAGCCCAGACGATCCTAGATGATTCTAGTCATCCTTTGTATTCAGAGTTTGCACTGCTTCCATCTGGCCGTAGATTTGTGTCCAAGAGATGTAAGACAAATAGATACAAGAACTCTTTTATACCTGTTGTAGTCAGTTTTTTAAACACTTCTACTTGAATGTATGATTGACTTACTATTATTGTTTGGTGTGTTTTTATGGTGTTTGTTATGTCTATGTATTGTTTTTTTACTCTATCTGCTGGCTGCATAAAAAATTGCCCCTCGGGGATAATAAAGAATACCTTGACCTTGACCTTGATCAAAATGACATCAGCAGGGGTCAAAATCTTTACATCAAATTGACATCAACACTTTGACGTCAAAATGACTTTCATTTTTGACCTATTCTGTGACGTAATTTTGACGTCAATGTTTGATGTCAAATTGATGTTAAATTGACATCAAATGCCCGCTGGGTACCACCACCATTAATGCTTCCTTTCCAAGTCTCAAAGTGTCTGCATTTGTGAAGTACCTGGTATGATAAAATATATCAAATATTAATTAATACTTTATTATTTCATTTCCCTAGTTTTTTGTCTTCTATGAAGACTTATACTTGACATGTGATTTGTGAAAATAATGAAATGGTAGTGCAAATTCTATACAGAGGTATTTGCTCACACGCACACACACACACACAAATCAGATTGGCTAAAAAAGTTTACAGAAATTCCCTTGCCTGTCTTTGTAACGTGGATCCAGCAGAATAGCAACCGAATATAACGGCTAAGATTCCACGTCATTAAAACGTCTGTTGACTGTGTCAAGGAGGGTACTTTTCATTGTCTTTTTCCCCTGATTAGCCTCGTTTTCCCGACTGAGAACACAATTCAGGACACACACAATCGGGGTGACATCAGCTACAGATGCGGAGGAAGCACTCACCTCCCTTGTCATCTGCTCAAAAGGGGCCAGAACCGTGGAAGCCTTCTCCAACAGCCCCCACTGGTTTGCTGTCAGTGTGGCTGGCAGGTCGTATTCAGCTGCATATGCGGATAGTGGCCGTTTTTGCGCAATAAGGCTTTCAATCATGTACTGGGTGCTGTTCCATCTAGTTTGGACGTCCTGCTGCAGATGCTTAGGCGGCATATTTAGCTCCACTTGAATGTCTTCTAAATGTGAATAGGCAAGCGGTGAGTGTTTAAAGTGGCCTACAGTTTTTCTCGTATTGGTCAATGCATCACTTAAACTGCGTTGTCCCTTGTGTACAATTAGCTGCAGTGTGTGCACGAAGCATCCTAAACTTGCCAAGTTAATCCATGGCTTTCTTAATGTTTGTTGCATTGTCCCTTAAAACTACATTTCCCATTCACGCAACATCTCCTCAAATGCTGCCGTAATAGAATCCCCTGTGTGCTAGCCACGTAACTCTCGGGTATGCAACACAGCTTTTTTTTCCAACTAAAATCAGAGTCTATCCATTGCGCTGTCAGACTTAACAAGCACATTGGACTCACGTCTAAACTCCAGATGTCTGTTGTGAGACTAATCGCACCTACATTGTCTAAGAGTTTGGAGAGGAAATCGTAAAACTTCGTTGTGCTTTTGATGGATTACCTTTTCCATTATATAATGACAACTTGACAAACTGTTGCAAGGCTCTAGATGCTCAATTAAGGGTCAAAATCCCACATTTTCTACCACGGAAAGGGGTTGGTTGTTCAAGACAACAAACTGAGCTGGTTTCTCCATATCAATTTCGCCTTGTTGCTGCATGGGGGGAGTTTCTCTCGACTTTTTATTGATTCCAGCAATGTCTGCTGTTGGAGTGTGTGCTCTTCTTTGCAGCAGCTGCTTGCAGAAATTCCTGATGTTGTTCCGTGTGGTTTTTCCAATTGCTTAATTAAGTTTGTGGTGTTAAACAAACCAACAGCAGTGCCACCCCTCGAAACATTTGCGTTGCCTTCAGCCATTGGACTTTTTTCCTCTTTAACTCTTTCACCGCCAGCATTTTTCATGATTTTCACAAAAGTTTAATGCCTGCCAGAAAATGCTCCTTTTCAAATATATAAACATAAAATATATGAAATAAAAGAACAGACCCTCTGCTTTCAAACAAAAAAAACTGTTTCATCCTACCTTCATGTGTTCTGTTTTTATCACCTCTCAAATATGTGTAGGTTTCATCAAAAACACCAAATTTTGAGCAAAAAGCTGAGATAATTCCATTTTTGTGAAGGACTTTTGATAGAGATCAGATGCAGAGCGATCTTTAAAACATACACGGACATACAGCTGTTTGCCCTAGGGCAATACTTCCGGTTTTTATAAGTTGCAGAAGAGTGGATAATAGCGGTATTGCAGATTGACGAGATATCTCGTCAATGGCGGGGAAAGAGTTAAGGTTAAAATACTTCCACACCGCTGACATTGCTATTCTGTAAGTTAAGAGTAGGCGTGCCATCCGCATGACGTCATTTTTTCGTCATCAGGAGGGTCCCGTCTGCGTGCTTTACTGGATGTCGCAGTTAGGAAACTGCTAATATTCAAGCATTTAGTCGATGGTTAAACTAGATTTTTGTATCGGATAGGTATCGGATCATATTTTCCCCCTCCGATCTAGTGTTCTGGGCCAGAATTGGCACGATACCGATGACGTGGATTGGATCGGGACATCCCTTATAATAAGTAGTACAGTACTTTGCTTTAACAACATAGAGTGATGGCTTTTGCAAAGTATTATACATTGCATAAAATAAGAAAACTCAACTTACCTCTAGCTTTTTTGAGTTTCACAAGCATTTTGTGGGTAGACATCCTTACAAAGAAGCTCCTCAAGCCTATTTATTATGTCAGTGATTGATCCACTTGCTGACACTCCAATATAACTACAGGCTTTTGTCAGATCTTTCTTTTTAGGCTGATAAAAACATGTTGGTAGATTAATAACTAGCATTATGTTACCTTTTACTGTAAAATAAGGTGAGAAATCTAACTAAACCTTTTTTGAATCTAACACTTGCATGATGTGGTCCTCATCTATGAGTTTTACGGAACGGATTGTTCGGTCGCTCACCCTGACACTGCAAAACAATCGTTTGAAAACTTCTGTTTTTGGTAGGGTATCACTGGTTCGTGTACATTTCCCCATCCATGGAGCAAATGCAGAATATGATAGGTTGCTCCTGAATGAATTGCTGGATGCTCTAATTTATAGCATTTTAATTAGGATGGTCATACATATGAACTAAAAGTACATAAATACTACATGAATACTACATGACTTTATACATGAATTGTAAAATTGTACAAACACTTTAAATAATTATATGAAGTAAATATATTGATCTTAAATTACTATTTTAATTAAAATAAATATTAAATCCATAATTCAAATAAAATTCCTTGTCTCATACAGTATATGTTGCTTACCATCACAGAATCCAGTGGCAATAATCTCCTTATCCAGGTTTTCCCACCTCGCTGTCACATTAATCTCAGTTTCCTGGGAACTTTTGTTATGACTCTCTGGGCATCTTAACAGATGAACTAATATTTGTATTGAAAAGGTATACATTAATTGGTGCCATTACAAAGATAATGGGATAAAAATAATGTTTTGGGGAATATTGATATGCAACACTAATCTGGCAAATCAAAGGCAATTTTCCAGTTGGTGTCAGCAATTACAACCGATGGGTGGTGTCCACAGCGGAAACAGAAATACCTGTAGCTGTACTCCCTAAGGGCGCAAAAGTGGTAGTGTGCTTTTCTCAGGGAGTTGTGTGGCAGTGTGCTTCCAGCATGGGACGCCACTGTGCGCAACATTCGTCCAACAGTAATGTGATTTTAAATAAAAAATGATTTCCATGTTTTGTTAATATTCTATAAGTTGTTAATTTTGTAGAAATAAATGTTAAACATTTACAACCAGTTTGATATACTTACAGGCATACCTGTTGTCAGAAATTACCAGAATGGTATTAAAAGAAAGATTCTGCCATTATAATTATGAAAGCCAGAATTGTAGTCCTGAAAACGAACTACATTTCTGCAAACTGGGCACTCTTTTCCATAAACAGAAATACCTAGATGAAAATACAACAACAGAATAACATATTAGAACATATTGTTAATATTATTAGTTTATCCAAATTTCTTGTGTGTAACTACTGCAAAGTCTTCATCCTACCTTTATTCTGTTAAATATTCCATAAATTGTTGCATGTGTATAACGAATGCATTTCCAAGATCAGGAGGACAGGGTCTAGGACAGTAAGGACAAATAAGTTTGGATGGCTCAAACTTATCTGGAATGGGCCTCCCCGTTTTTGTAAATTCGAGTGGCAGTTCCTCTGGAATTCTCTTGGAATTCCACAAGTAGTTTGTCATGGCGATCACATTACTTTGTGTATATTCCGGATGATGTTGTGTACCCACATTTCCACTAATGTTCTCCTCAATATCCTCTCCCATAGCATTTTTGACCAAATGACGGCGCTCCTGAAAATCAACCACATAGATATGCATCTATGGACACAGCTGCTTCTGATTTTGGCAACTATGCACTGGCAGTGCCATTTTCTGAGTTTTGTGTCAAATGTTGACATTGTCCTTCCGAATTTGCACCAGTTGTCTTTCTCGCCAGTGTTCACTGAGAAGTAGATATGTATCTGTCAGAGAGACTGTGTTCTCCCAGAAAATTGGAAACAAACAGTCTACTTCTTCCGATTGAGCATGCTGGAACAATGAAATACATTCTTCTCTGCTAGAACTAGAAGCAATTGCTTTGTCAACCATCTTATTTATTGACTCATTGCATAGCACAGCTGTGGAAGTGCATTCTTTGTCGAAGGCACTCTTTTCCAGGGTTTCCACTTTGGTCAGTTATGCTGATGAAGTCCCTGCATTGTCCCTGCCCCCACCACTACACAGTCATACAGCTGTGCTGGTAAACACTTCTGTACATGCATGGGAAGTCTCACACCATGAGAATGTTTTGTTGTAATGTACAGACCATTTGTTTGGTCAATACACAACATAGTTTCTGGTCCAGCATGCTGCTCTCTTTCCAACCTGATCTCACGAATTTCCGTGGCATAGACATGGAATTTTTTGCTAATTTTTCCATGGCATTCTCATGGAACTCTGCATATTTCCGTGGCCCTGCCACGAACTTTCTTTTCTGTGGCATTCTCACAGATTGGTTACTCAACTGTTTTGTCCTATTTTCTTACCACTGTCGCTTCGGTTTAGGGTTAGTTTTCATAAAATGACATCCCAAACCCAACTCTAACCCCAACGCCAGGCAACAATTGATTAAAGTTTAGAAAATATAAAAGAAGACATCAGAAAAAATAGTATAAACCAGTACTTAAAGTGACATACTAAAGCAAACACCAAATCTAACCCTAAACCGAAGCGACAATGGTTTGAAAATTGGAAAAAGCAGTTGAGTAACCAATCCGTGAGAATGCCACGGAAAAGAAAGTCTGTGGCAGGGCCACAGAAATATGCGGAGATCCGTGAGAATGCCACAGAAATATTAGCAAAAAATTCAGTGACTATCCCACGGAACTTTGTGAGATCATGTTGCTCTTTCATGTCTTCTGAAGTTTGAGATGGTGCTAAAGTGAGTCCCACATTTATGACACTATATATTTCCATCTTCATCCAAGTCAACTTCTACAGTCTGCTTATGAGATTCGGCCACATCTGAGAAACATATGTAAAAATACACTTTTTAATATTAACTCTTTCCCCGCCATTGACGAGATATCTCGTCAATTAAGAGAAAACGCTTCCCCGCCAATGACGAGATTTTCCGTCTTTCCGCAATACCGCTATTATCCGCAACTTTTAACTCATTCACCGCCATTGACGAGTTATCTCGTCAATGATGAGTTAATATTTAACTAATAATTATGCCTTTCTGGACGAATTTCAAAGTGAAAGTGTAATACCGCTTTTATCCACTAGATGGCGCCAAACCGAATTTATCAAAAACGGAAGTTAAAAAGATTTAATGATTTATTTTAACTGCCTTTATATTTGATAGTCATTCTGAGTCTGATCTCTAACATAAATTCCTTTACAAAAACGCAATTTTTAAGCTTTTTGCTCAAAATGTTGTATTTTTAGTGAGAAATATCCATGTTTCAGTGGTTAAATTAAGTGGAAAAAGTAAATATATAATTAAACGTTTTTTCCCCATTTTGTTTGTTTGTTTGTTTGTTTATTGTTTGTTTGAAAGCAGAAGGTGTGTTCTTTATTTGGATATAATTTGTATGTTTATATATTTATAGAAGATAATTTTTCCTGCAAGGAATTTTGTGAAACTTTTGTTAAAATCACAAAAATGCAGGTGGGCAACTTTTCTCAAAAAGGCAGGCGGTGAATGAGTTAAAACCGGAAGTATTGCTCTATGGCAAGCTGCTGCATGTCCGTGTCTGTTTTAAAGATCACTCTGAATGGGATCTCTATGAAAAGTCCGTCATAAAAATGGAATTATCTCTGCTTTTTGCTCAAAATATGGTGTTTTTGCAAAAACCTACCCATATTCAAAAGCTGATTGCAAAAGAACCACTAAAGGTAGGATGAAACGGGTTTTTTTTTTGTTTGAAAGCAGAGGGTCTGCTCTTTCATTTGGTATATTGTATGTTTATATATTTAAAGAAGAACATTTTCTGGAAGGCATTAAACTTTGGTGAAAATCATGAAAAACGCTGGCGCTGGCTGGCAACTTTTTTTTTAAAAACGCTGGCGGTGAAAGAGTTAATACATAGGGGTGGTTTCCTAAACAGGGATTAGACTAATCCTAGACTAAAATAAATGTAAAAGCTGTCCAAATTGAAAACATCTTGCACTGACAAACCTTAAAATGCACCAGTGCCCTTTGTTTTGCCTTAAAATGCAAGTAATGTCTTTAGTAAGGCATGTTTGTTAAAACTAGTTATATTTCCTAATTAAACTAAGGTCTAGTCCTGGTTTAAGATAATCCCTGTCCAGGAAATCACCATGTAATGAATTCATTTTTAATCTCTACATTAGTAGAGTAAAAACTGTCGGTATACTCATGTAACCTTGATGTAACCTTCAAACTTGTCATTGCAAAAAATAAAGAGTATAGTCCATGTAAAAATACTGATTATAGGTGAAGCTGAAGATTTTTTTTCCGGGTCGATCATCAAGACTATTGGTCATCCCAGTTGTCAATCATTCTGGTGATTTGTTGACGTAAGGCTGTCATATGTGCATGTCCCTAGGTTCGCTTTCTGCACATGCGCACTTTCTGGTGTATATGTTGGGTGAGCTACGGTTTCAACCATTCATTGAAGCTTGTGTTCTCACCATGTTATTTCAAAATGTCTGAGGGTCGCATGAGAAAGTGTCTATGAATTGTATGACGAGAAGAGAAAGGCCTCTGAAGAAAGAAACAAGACCAGAGTGTTTTTGGGAGAATATTTCACACGCTGGCGTGCGCTAAAAGCACAGGTTGGGCTTCCCACGCAAAGTTTCTACTCGACAGTTAAAGTTTGGCATGCTATTTGGAGAAATCTATTTAAAATCACTGCTAGTAAAAGTTGATGTAAGATATGATTAGCGATACTAACGCTGGCACAACTCACGAACCGCGCAGACACGGTAAACATGCCGACAGCAACTTGTAAACAGAGTGAAGAGAAGAACTAGGTCTTCTAGGCATGATCTCTCTCTTGTGCACGCATTTAATAGGCGTTCCCTCTCTGGAGCAGGTAGGGTGTTGCGCATGTGCATTTTTTAAAAAAGTGGAGGGGCGGATCTTTTAAAAAATCTGGGAAAATCTAATGCTATACCTTCAAGTTATAAAAAATCAGAAACAAGAATAGTACTTTAAACGGTTTACAATTTCCTACCATGCTTTTATAAGTGGGGTTTGAAATCTGCAGATCTATTTAATATTTTGCCACACTTAGGGCAATGCCAGTGACTTCTTTTACCACACTTTTGATCAGGGCTGTATCATGGTATGGTAAACCTATAATACATTTTTTTGCAGATTTAATTATAATAAAACATTTAGTTTAAAAGTATTTTTGAAAAATTTAAAGGTAGGGTAACAGATTTGATCCTGAAACATTTTTACTTATGCTGGTTAAAAGTCTCCTCACATCCTGATAGCAATCACTGTGTTAAGTTGTTTAAATGTATTTGTAGAAATTGATGTCATCTGTGAAAGGCGTAGGACCGAAAAATGTTCAACAAATCATAGATTTTGGTCCGAACGGACGTTTCCTTTTTTGTCCCTCATACGTAAGCGTAATTTGAATGCCCACCTCGCAGCGAGTCCACGCAGACACCATACGTCATCGGCGCGTTCACGTGCGCTCACCTCCTGTCTGTAGAGCGAGAATGGCAAACTTTTCTGCTGAATTGACAACCTACACAGGAGCCACAAAACTAAAGGCATCTTTTATAACAACAACAGCAAAAACTGCCTGGATCAGCAAGAGCAAAAACTCAAATTAACATCAGTAAATTTACTGCTTTACCACGAGATGAAACAGCTGCAGGAGGCAAAGGGTTTTGAAAGGGTCGTTGCACTGTTTATTTTGATAAGGTAGGTACGCGATATGTTTGTATTGAGATGGATTCAGATATTCTACTTTGATGAAACATTGTGTTGCTTATGAAATTTGTGTTCGTTTATGGATTAGCATAACGATATAGTTACTACGTCTACACAACCGACCGTGTGCTTAAACTAATTCTGATGTAAACCAGTTGTTTATGTTGGTTATTTTGGAAGTGTTATTCACTTTGTACTGCAAAGTTTTCTCACTGCTGAATGAGACATGAGATGTGACCGTCTGGTCTGTGCGTGTTCATGTGTTATGAAAGAGGCGTGACTTTGGATGGCGATTTGACTTGAGGGTGGGATCGGGATTTCATTGCTAGGCGGCTACCGTTAGCATTTTTCAAAATGTGTTACCCTACCTTTAATCAAGAGTTTAAATAGATATTTGCTTGTGCTGCCATCTTCAAAGTGTACAGCAAATCTCAGATGCAGAAATGAAAAATCTTCTGAGGCTGCCCCTGATGTAGAGCAGTAACAACAGTCATGATCACCTCCAAGTTTCAAAAACTCCTCTTTGCTGAGAAACTGAAACCATCTTTCTGTTAAATATATAACATAGACAGTCAAAATATTAGTAACATTTAGAGGTTTTAATGCCCACAAAAGCAGAATTCAAATTTACTTTATACAATACACTGTACACTAAAAAAAATTATATGCTGGATTTACACACAAAAAAATTAAATAAAGAACATCAACTTTGCATCCACTTTTTTTAATTTTACATGGAATTTTAAGAAATTTAAGTATTTGCAATTTTTTAAAATAAGTTTTACATGGAATTTTAAGCAAGTTGAGCTTAATTTAAGCAATTGCTTAAATTCCATGTGAAACTTACTTAAATAGTGGATGCAACATTATGCACACAGAAATAGAAAAGAATAGGCTGATTCTATAGAGGCCTTTAGGACCCTTCATTTGGCATCACGAAACCTTGCATTGAGGCAAAAATTCAAATTTAGATGATGTCCACAATGAGCATTTTCTTGGCACTTTAGAGTTGTTGGCATATTATGATCCCATTTTACATGAGCACTTGGAAAAAGTAAGGGAAAAGAAGAAAGAGGGGTAAAGGTTAACACACTATCTGAGTCCTGAGATGCAGAATGAATTAATTGAGCTCTGTGGCAAAAGAGTGTTGAACAATATCCTGGCAGAAAGAGAAGCTGCAATTTACTTTTCAGTGATATTTGACTCAACACCAGACATCTCTCACACTGAACAGAATGTGCTATTGTTGAGATATGTACATCAAGATGTTGAAAGTGATGTATGAAAGATATTCGAGAGATTCTGTCTATTTGAAAACTTTTATAAAAGACAGGCAGGGAAATCTCTGAAATGATTCAGGCAGTATTGCAAGACAGGGGCATAACATTAGAGGACTGTAGGGGACAGGGTTATGACAATGGAGCCAACATGTCAGGGAAAGTAAAAGGCATGCAAGCTCAGATTTGAAAACAAAATACACTTGCTACATAATCCCCTTGTGCTTCCCATACCCTCAATTTGGTGGGTGTACATGCAGCTCAGTCATGCCCCGAGGCCCAACAATGTTTGGCAATGTTAATCGCCTATACAATTTCTTTAGCGCTAGTCCAGAGTGATGGGCAATCTTGAATGAAAAAACGTCTCGGTTACGGATGTAACCCTCGTTCCCTGAAGGAGGGAACGGAGACGTCACGTCGTGACCGACGAATTGGGAACTCGCTTAGAGAGACCAATCTGCTTCGTATACTACTAAAACGCCAATGAACTTGGCATTGAGATATTTGCATAATGCTGGCACCGCCCCGCCAGGTGCCTTTATAAGCAGCAGGTGCAAATAGGGAAATTAGCTTCTTTTCGCTGAGAAAGCCGGGAAAATGAGACCGGCCGATAAACAGCAGGTGGCAGCACCTGTGGCGACGGGACGTGACGTCTCCGTTCCCTCCTTCAGGGAACGAGGGTTACATCCGTAACCGAGACGTTCCCTTTCAGTCGGTCACTACGACGTCACGTTGTGACCGACGAATTGGGAATCCCTACCAAAACGCCACTAGGGGCTGACCTCTTCCAGTGTCTGCGTAAAGCCCTCCGGTTCCACTTAAGGAGGAGGAGATAGGTTTTAAGGCAGAAGGCCGGGCACTAGATGTTCCTTTAACCCCACAGAAGTGCCAGCGACTGGGAAGCGCCCTACCTGAGCGGGATAGGAACGCTGCGGAAGCCACCGCCCGTCTTAAGGGCTAATGGTGGGCGAAGTCAACCGTAGTTGAGGAATAAAGACAGCCGTGACTGTGTAAGCAAAGCAGTGCTCTGCTAAGGGAAACGTGGGCTGGTAGGATTAACCCCACGGAAAATACTCACAAAGGAACCCGGTGGGACACAATGTGGAGCCCGAGCCAGACACGTAGGTTCGCGAGGATACAGCTAGTGAAAGGCTGACAGCCAATGCTCCGCAACAAAGGCTGCCAAGGCAGCGGAGGAAGAACAATTCAAACCATTACGCATTTTTGTTCTGAAGGCCTTCCATACTGACACAGTTATGAAGCATCAGTTGGAGGCTGCAAGCCGACGTGCGAGACTGCTCTCCGTGCTCCCCCTGATGAGGAAAGAACACGAGAGGATACAGGCTCGATACGAACACTGTAAAATCTAGTGAACGTATTAGGTGTCGCCCAACCAGCAGCTCTACAGATGTCTGTTAGCGAGGAACCACGAGCTAAAGCCCAAGATGAGGCAACACTCCGTGTGGAGTGCGCTCTCAAATTAAAGGGGCAAGGAATACCCTGAAGATTATAAGCCAGGGCGATAGTATCAACTATCCAATGAGACATCCTCTGCTTAGTGACAGCTTTCCCTTTCTGCTGGCCACCATAACAAACAAAGAGCTGGTCTGAGGTCCTGAGGCTTTGCGTGCGATCCACGTAGAGTCGCAGTGCGCGTACGGGGCACAACAAAGCCATGGTTGGGTCTGCGTCCTCCGGGGGCAGCGCTTGCAAGCTCACCACCTTATCTCTGAAGGGAGTGGTGGGAACTTTGGGCACGTAGCCTGGTCTGGGTCTCAGTGAGACAGCAGGACCAAACTAAAAGCACGAATCGTCAACAGAGAATGCATGTAAATCCCCTACTCTCTTCATGGAGGCCAATGCTATCAGGGTCAGAGTTTTCATTGATAAAAACATCAGACTCGTAGACTGCAAAGGCTCAAAAGGGAGACCTGAAGGCTTCAGCACCATGGACAGGTCTCAGGAGGAAAGAGGGAGGGCGCGAGGGGTTTAGCCTGCGAGCGCCTCTTAAAATGAAATAATTAAATCATGCCGGCCAACTGATCTGCCGTTTATAAGAGAGTGATGAGCAGAAATAGCGGCGATATCAACTTAAATGGCGGAGGGACAGCCTACCATCTAACCTATGTTAAAGATATAAAAGCACAATGTTAATGGGCATTCTCTGGGGTCCTCGCGTTGCGAAGAGCACCGGGTGACGAAAAAGGTTTCTTTAAACGCGTAAGCCCGTCTTGTGGACGGTGCTCGAACCGCGTCGATGGTGTTAGATACCGCTTGCGATAAATCACCTAAACCTTGCGCGCGCGCGCTCAACGACCATACATGGAAATCCCACAGGTCGGGGCGCGGGTGCCATAATGTGCCCCTTCCTAAAGAAAGAAAGTCTTTCCTCAGGGGAAATCGTCAGGGAGGGGCTGTCGCGAGGAGCATTAACTCTGAAAACCAATCCAGTACGGGGCGACTAATAAAAGGCTCTCCTCGTCCTGCCTGACTTTGCACAGTGTCTGCGCAATAAAGCTCACTGGAAGGAATGCGTATTTACGCACCCCCCGCGGCCAGCTGTGTGCCAACGCATCCACGCCGAGGCTGCCCTCGGTTAGTGAATAAAATAGGCGACAGTGGGTATCGTCCGGCGACGCAAACAGATCTATCTACGCACAACCGAACTTCTTCCAAATTAGCTGGACCGTCTGGAGGTGGAGTCGCCATTCGCCGGGGGCGCAGCTCGGGAAGCGCGTCTGCCGCTGTATTAAGCGAACCCGGGATGTAAATGGCACGAAGGGACCTCAGATGCTTCTGACTCCAAAGGAGGAGATGACGAGCGAGATGCGACAGGTGACGAGAGCGCAAAACCGCCTTAACGGTAAATAACGCAACAGTCGCAATGTTATTGGTGTCGGCTAATACATCCTTCCCTCGCATCTCCATAGCGGAGCGTACAAGTCCCAGATATACAGCGCACCGCTCGCGGCAGTTGGGGTGCTACGCACACCCCTGAGACTGCAAGCCCGTCATACGTGGCTGATCATCCCGTGCTGAGGGCATTGCAATATACAGAATGCCAGGAGACCCCTCAGGGGCATATCTTCTATCGGAAATGCCGGGTCTACCACAGGGAAAAATTTAAATGACACGCAGGTGCAATGTTTACACGGTGTATGTCGGTGTGCCACGCTCTCCTCGAGACTCGATCGTAAGCCAAAGCTGAAGCGGTCTCATATGAAGCAGCTCGGGCGGCGTCACAACCGCAGCATGCTGTCATATGTCCAGGAGCTTCTGAAATTGTTTCAGAGGGACCGCGTACTTCCCTCGAATTAAACCGAGGCAAGTCAGAACTGACTGGTTGCGCGCTCTTGTTAAACACGTCAATTAGTCGACCGAGTCTTATTTCCATACTGAGAAAAAGGATCCTCTGCACGGGGCAAAGTTGCTCTTTCCCAGTGGACCTGAAGACTTAAACGAGCGAGATGCCAAAGCATTAACTCTGTGTTCTCGCACGTCTGCCAAGAACGGGCTATTATAAGTCGACGTAGAAAAAAGCAGAATGCGAACAACGCTCTCTCTCTGACATTTTAATGCCGTGACTAGCACATGGAGACACGGAGAGAGAGAGACAGCTCGAATGGTGTACTTCGTATTAATATGCCCACCCCACGACGCAGAGCGAAAAACGGTCTAAAGCGAGGGGAGATGGACACATAAAGTACACGTCTACAGGTCTAAGGCTGCAAACCGATCTGAATATTGAAATACGAGCCTCGGCGTTATCATCCAAAAAGAACACCTTCGTAGAGCCGGTGCGTGAATCAAATCGATCGTAACCCGCCGCGTATTTTGGGTACTATGAGATAAAGGCTGGAAAAACCCTATCATCATCATCTCGGTAAGAGGGACCGGCTCGAACATCCTTCGCCAACAGGATATCGACTTTTGCACGCAGTACATGTGCATCGGACGCTTTCACTACAGTGAAACGAAAGCCCGAATTTTGGGGTGTGCTGGATTCGTAACCGAGGCGGATCGTGCGTAAAACCCAACGAAACGGGCTGGGAACTGAAGCCAAGCACCCAGGCACCGTACGAGGAGAAATAACGACACTACCGAAGTACCCGCGGTGGGGCAGCGAAGCGAGACAGGTGGGACTGCCGGTGCGTCTGCTGTGACAGCATAAACATCTACAGTATGTGTGTGTGACACTGACCTGAGCCCGCTGAGGGTGACGGTCGTCTGGTCTCCTCTGCGGAGAGCGCAGACTCCGATAAGGGTGCTGGTGGTCCGGTCTCCTCAGCGGAGAGCTCGGACTCCTCAGGTCACCCGCTGGCGATAGAGGAGAGGTAGGGTGAGCTGGTGTGTGCCCGCTCACGGCTCTCTCTATCCTCTGGAGACCTGGAGAGGGAAGAGGAATGCACTCTATGTGTGGTTAGTGGGTACCGGCTAAACAGCCGGTGGAACATATGCAAACCAAGGATTTTCCACCCGACCCTCTATCGGGGAAAGGAGCTCCATCTCCTGAAGAGTGATCCTCTGCCAATCCGGGTCGCCCTTCACTGGCCACTTAAACTCCCGATTTTCACGGGAAGCGGCTAAGCGGGCGGGGCGAGCTGCTGACGACCGGTTCCCCTGCGCTGCCGAGATGGGGTCCGAGGAGGGGAACGGAGGTGGTCGCCGCAGGACGCCGACGGCGAGAGGCAGACTGAGGAGCCGGCGTGGTGGACCAAGGGCAGCTCTGTTCCGCCGGGGCATGACCTAGGAGATCGCCTCAGTCTGTGCAGCGGAGCTGTACGACTCCCCTGGCTCGCCGAAGAGGCCGGTCTGTGAGACAGGAGCATTCAAGTTGTTCTCGTCTGCGTCCGTCATGTCAGCCAGACACAGCCAAAGGTGGCGATCTTGAACCACTGAGGTGGACATCGCACGACTGAAGGTCGCGGCCTCCCTGGTAAATCCTTTGTGAGCCTGCAGCAACGTTATTACGTGCAGGGCTGAAGCCGCCTCTCCGGCATGCCTGATGGGCAGCGTCCGTAACCGGACGACTGTCTACAAACACGGGAGGGAAGGGTTGGGTGGTCCCTCCAGGAACGCATCCCGCTCCACTGAAGGGGTCCCCGCCCTTAGCGGCTCCGTTGGTGAGGGAGGTGAGGGGTGAAAGCTGAACGGCCGGACGGCCGCAAATCACGTCAGCTCTTCGTGCCGTCGGGGAAGAAAGGCACAGGAGGAGAGGACCGAGAGGCCCGAGCAGCTCCGAAGTACCAATCATGTGGGCGGGACGGTTCGGGCGGAGAGGGGTTAACCTTTCCAACTCTACCGTCTCCGCCGCTCGCGGGCACGGCCGCCATCTCCGGAACGACTCTGCCTCGGAGGAAAAATGGACACCCCTCTGATGCTGCAGAAGTGACGGGACCAGAAGGAGGTCCAATGGATTCGGCAGACATCGTAGAACACGACTCTGCAGTCTCCACCGGAGCCTCAACCGGCTGAGGATGAGAAGGCCGGTAGGTGGAGGACGCATCCTCCGTCCTACTCAGCGTAGTGACGCGAAGGGCGCCCTGCGAGCGCTTGACAGCCGCACCATGGCGGCGTCAGCACTGCAAAGGCGCGGACAGCGTTCCCGTAGAAACGACAGTCGTCTCCGCAATCCAAGAGGGTTATGCTCTCACAGAGAGAACAGAAACTCTCCACGAACGCAGCCCCGGAGTGCTCGATGCCTGAGCACGAAGACAGCGCTCGTGACCGTCACTGGAACCCTTATACTTCTCGCATCCAAGATCGCACGGGCGAAAAGCTATCCTGAAAAGGACGCTGATCCCCGCATATACGAGAGAGTGGCTGCCTTTAACAAGGCACAAAGCTCTCTCGTATCACTCTTTTAGGGAAATTCACTCAGATGCTCAGCTGATGATGCGCACAGGAAGGCAACGCACACACTAAACTCAAAACAATAAACAGATGTAGAGCCGTGGAATAAGCGAAGCGTCCGCTGTGATACTGCTAGTTCAACCAACTTCAGCAATCAAATCCCAACAGAGTAAAGTAGCTTCTCAGTAGCAGATAAAGCCGGATTTCGAAGCGAAAAAGCTTATTTCCCTATTTGCACCTGCTGCTTATAAAGGCACCTGGCGGGGCGGCGCCAGCATTATGCAAATATCTCAATGCCAAGTTCATTGGCGTTTTAGTAGTATACGAAGCAGATTGGTCTCTCTAAGCGAGTTCCCAATTCGTCGGTCACGACGTGACGTCGTAGTGACCGACTGAAAGGGAACTGGATGCTCTCTTCACCGTCTCTCCGACACTCGATGGGGTGCCTCGGATTGCTGCGGTACGAGTCGTGGCAACTCACCTACCCTCTATTCTGGTAGCAATACAATGTGTATTACACACATGCAGCCTTACAAATTACACCAAGTCTGAGGCAAAAGGTCTACAAAAATATTTCAACACATTTGATGCAGTTGTTTTACTCACTGTGTGGGTAAAGGTACTACAGTGTAGGGTTGTAACGGTATGAAATTTTCACGGTATGATAATCGACTCAGAAACTATCATGGTGTTCGTAGTTTCATGGTATATGTTATACATAAAAAAACATTCTAAAATTTTACATTTCACAAATCATGTTAGTGACCGCACCAGAGCAAGCACACTTTTGCGGTTCCTCTGGAAGTGCATTTTCTAGTTATTATTATTATAATCAGCTATAATGACCCTTAAATGAATGAAAACAGATATGGATTTTGGTTGAACATTTGGTTTATTATATCAAACTTTTTAGAAAAAAAAGACAAAATAAAGCTGCATCACTCATTTACACAAAATAAGAAACAAGTTATTTCTCTTTAGATATCGCCTATGCATAATCAACTTAAAATTGACTTGTAATATAAATCACTTAAATGTGCTTTAGTGTTTTGAGAGAACGAGACGGAGAGTGTTGGACTTTAAGGCGTCCATTTGCATGTTCATAATTTAGAGGAAAGGCACAAGATACGAATATCTAAGTTCAAATATTTATTGATCAGATTGAAAAAGTTTAACAGCGCTGGGTCCTCTCAAGTAGCGAACAACCAGCTCAGGAAGTAACATGCTTATTTATAAACTATGTGACGTCGATCTTTCTTCAGAAAATCTCCACCCACAAAGGCCGTTCCCCTCGTCCATCTGACTCCATCACCACACCCAATTTTAGCCTGTAGGCAAAGATGGACACACATAGACAAAGAAAAAACAATCTGTTCTCCTCTCATCCCTGGGAGCCCTGCAGTTCTTCTCCAGTACTCCTCCACTTTGAATAGCATGTTATAATGCTTTCTTAGAAACAAATCATTAATAAAACATTCATTTATAAAAAACATAAGCTGTAAGATGAAAGTGATTATTATGTAAAACATATTTCAATATCATGACATCATTTCATTATTTGTAAAATTGGTTATATGAATAAGGCACACATTAACTTCTTTAGATAGATAAACACATATTAAATCTTTTACTGCAATACTACTTCTAAGCAAACACTTTAATCATTATTAAAAACCATATGTTAGGAAAGAAAACACACACACACACACACACATACACACACACACACACACACACACACACACAGGAAATTCTGTTTCTTCAAGGTTGAGCTGCCCTGCCCCCATTAAGTTATTCTGTATGCAACCTTCATTTCATTGGTTAATACACATTTATCAAAGACAACATCTTATATTTACTACATCAATTATTCAATGATTAATACTGATTAAGTAAGAAATACATTGCATATTTTATCCTGTGAACATTAAGGCATTAGTTAATGACATAGTCGCCTGTTTGCTTTCCCCCTCAGGCCTCTCTCTTATCTTGATCAATGCCAGGCGTAAATTCCTAAATTCCTCCTTGCAGCACACACACAAAAGCTGGTAACTCTCCACTCTCAAACATAAACATCTCATTTCTACATAATAGCTCAGTGCATATATAAAACACACAATGTTTATAGAATAAAATGATCAATTAAAGAAATATAACATGAAACAAAATCAATTTCCACAGTCCTTATTTGGACATCTTTGTAACTTTAACACTTTTAGCAATCAGCATGAAATGTAGGCAGTAAATATGTAAAACATAATTATTCAACAACACAACAGTACTCCATTGTTCATGAATTGGTTAAATGCATTCATTAGTTAAACATACTAATTTTCACTTTCTCTAAATATAACATAGTTATAAAGCAAACAACTTGTTTATTGAAACCAACTGTTCTGTGTGTTTTCTCTTTAGGGCTTTGTTCCTACCCCCAACTGGAACAGCCCTTCAACTTCACACACAGACATTCACTCACACATCTCAGCACAGAAAGCACAACGGCACACATCAACTACAACATGACATACCGACCAACAAAACAACATAAAAATCCCACAAGAGCGAGAGGATTTCCAGCGTTCACATGTAAACAAAACAGACATGTGCTCTTATAAATAGCGCTTTATTAGGCATTATACTGAGATTAAACAACAAGAAAATGCAATCAAGACTTTTCTCAACACAATTCACTTCAGAGGTGCATTTATATAACAGCTTTGTGTCCAAAAACAGATCGGCCGAAAATTAAACACACATCCGTTTCCATTTTATGGCCAATTTTCATGACTGGATTTCGGGATTCCCTCTGCATCACGGAAATGTGTTTGCGAATATGGTAGCACATGTTCAACGTATTTCCTCCTTTTGCAGCTCATTTTTGGGATACCCAAAGTATTCCCATAATGCAGATTTTAACTTTTTCTCAGCGGGGAATAGAGGTTAGATTTTGTGTTCTCTGGCTCTGAAATTGTATCTGCTGTACATAAATGAGTGGTGTCTAGCAGTCATGTGAAATGAAGTAGCATATGCGCAGTAGCACAGGTGAGATCTCCTTTATTATAATTTTTTCCAAAACCGGTAATAAGCAAATGTTTACGGTATGATAAGCGTGCATGTTAATATCATGGTATACCGTCATACCGGTATACCGTTACAACCCTACTACAGTGTATATAAAAAACTTGGTTCTTCAGGCAGGAAATATTTCTTTAGACATTGAGGCTGCAAACATCAAGGCACTACAAGAGGAAATGCAGGATCTTCGTTGTGAATCGGACTCCCTGCTTGCCGAGGCCTGCTCAGTAGCCCAAGTCATGGAGATCCCTGCTCAGTTTCAGGGTGAAGAGAAGCGGAAAAGGAAATGTATGCCAGATGAGAGTCAAGAAGATGAAACTGAAGAGAATGCTGCAACTGTATTCAGAAACCAGGCCTTTTTCTTGCAATAGACAGCATAATCAGTAATTTAGGGGCAAGGTTCCAGACCACAGCCACCATATGCGAAACAATTGCACAGATTAGCAGATATGTCAGAAGAGGAGATAAAAGTAACATGCCGGGCTCTGAAAAGAATATTCCACAAAGACCTCAGCTGAATTTGATGATGAAATGCTGCACCTGAAAGCAATACATAAGTCCACATTTTCTTATAATCAGTCACCTCTTCAGCTCTATGACATATACAAGCTCCAGCTACACAGCATTTTTGGACAAATCTGTATTGCTCTGAGGATTTTCTGCATCCTACCTGTCACTGTTGCTAATGGGGTTTCAGCAAATTAAAATTAGTTAAAAACTACTTGAGGTCAACAATGTGCCAGGAAAGGCTCAACAGTCTTGCTCTCTCTCCACTGAAAGCCAATTGGCAACAAATTTGGACTTTCAGGACCTCAATGACTTTGCCAGCAAAAATGCCAGTGGGCATTTACTAGGGAATAAACTTCAGTATAAGCTATACATTTGAGGCAGCTATAGCATGTAAGCAATAGCATTTGTTTCGCAGTTTTTTTTTTCAGATAAAAATGACTAGCGACACAAGTTTTGTTTCTCTTTTATTATGAATGGAGATTTTTGTTAATGTACAAAACTAAAATGACATATTTAAGATTTAATTTATGCCTTAAATTATTAGAGCAAAATAAAAATAAATGTTCTAGTAATGTAAAAATGTAATGTCTTGTTCATTCAGAAAAATAAAATAGGACTAAATCAAGTCTTGTTTGGTTATCATACAGTTTGTTCATGTAGTGATTAGAAAACTAAAATGGAAAAATGGGGGGCCCATCAACACTGCCTATGCATAGGGCCCGGGGCCTTGTGCTACGCCTGTTACTGAAGGTTGAAGGTTAAAATTAGGGTGACCACCCGTCCCGCGTAGTGCGTGCGCGCACAGCATTTGAAGCACAATTCATACGTCCCACAAATTAAGACCGTGTCGTGTCATGCATAATCAATGCTTGCTAAAAAAAAAAAAATGGTCACACCCACCTCTCAGTTGAACTGCTGACTAGGTTGTTGTCAACTTTTTCGTTGTTGTCATGACAGCGCAGTGCGCACGCAACCACGCATGTGCATACTTAACTTTTAGATGCATGCTTTTCAAATCGAAAAATGAAGAATGAGTCTGACTCTGAGGCACCACCCCCATCAATTAAAAAGAGAATGTGTTGGTACAAGAAAGACTGGGAAAATGAATATTTGGTATACAAGTGTTGAGGGGGATACTGAGAGGGCTTTTTGTGACCTTTGCAAAATTTCCTTCTCAATCGAACATGGATGGGAATACAATGTCAAACTACACACAGACTCACAAGAAACCTGTCTACACTCTAAAAAAATGGTTCTTCAAAGGTTCTTAAACACTGACAAAGGTTCTATATAGAACCATGTCTTTCCAAAGAACCCCTTTGAGCTGAAATGGTTCTTTGGATTGAGAAAGGGTTCTTTATTCCCGCCTTCCCGCTTCAAATGTAATACTTTATTTAGAAGTAGCCTTCTGATTGGCTGTCAAAGCCCTGACTGAACTACATCGGCTGAGCTGCTCTGATTCAGACGACACGAACAGGTAAGCTTCATGTTTTTAATGATATAATTTGTTAACTATTTTAAGATAATTTATGGAAAACTAACAGTGTGGGTATTTGTAAATAACGTTAAGCATATAACGTTGAATTACCATATTTTAGGTTAAATATTTTGATGTTATGTGAGGCTTGCTCGTGTTTAAGGGAGTGAACAGACAATGTGAACTGAAAAGATGGACATTTCACTAAAAAATAATCAAAAAGTTCAGTTTAAAGAACACCGTAAGTTACTGAAGATGTTAAATGTAAGTTTGGTGTGTTTGTTTGTCTCCGCGCTGATATGTACATAAAGTCTGACAAAGGCTTAATGTTAGTCCACACACGGATATTCAGAAGCTTGCAAAATGTGACCTGCATAGTATTGCATTCTGACACTGTTTTGTAATATGATGGGAGAACTGTACATGTATCTGCATACATGTTATAAGCTCTGTCAGCACAGTTAATAGAAGCAATATTTTGGCTACGTTTGCCGTTGCACAGACTCGCCTCATGTAAACAAAGGAGGCAGCGAAACACAATCTGACGTAAAACCAAAGAAATAACGGTGCGATCTCCAGCATCAAAAGCCAAAGTCTCCAATTTCACCAGCAACACAGCAGCACTGCCACTGGAGTTTCTGCAAATCTTTACGCTGGTACGAGTTTTTAAAAAGGTTTAGTTTCAGGGACCTGATACTGCATCTGCGTGTGGACGAACAGCCAAACCGCAGTCTCAATAAACTTTCAACATGTGAAATATCTACGCAGACCTCTGCGTATGATGGTACAGTTAACTTTCCGCATCAAAAACTGCGTTGAAACCGCGATGCCTTCTCCATTGCAAAGCAACCATGAGCCACACTATCCATAGACTCAGTACGTTTTCATGCATTATTTTGTGTATTTTTGTCAAAATAATAGCGGCTTGACAGATCATACAGCTCTGGGTTTTCCTGTACAGCTATGATCAGCTGTTCCTCCATCTTAACTTAATACATAATGATACATTGTTTACACGATGCAATTTAACTTGGTTTATGTGTTTTTTAATGGTAAGTTAATGTATAAATGTTCCTTTCAAAGTTTACACTATTGGCACATAAAACTTTTGCTTTTTAAAAATATTGTTAACTAAAGTTGAGTGTTCTTATAAAACATAGATTACATGGACAAAGTACTCAGTTTAATTACTTTCTTTTTATCTCTGTTGTAGGTGGATCATGAGCAAAGATCTCAAAAATTTGACTATTGTCCAGGTCTGCCATTGGCTTCAAACCAATGATTTAGGCGAATTTTTTTATACATTCAACGGTAAGACATGGAAAGTTACGGATGCACTTTTTGCCCTATAAAGAATGTGTCAATATCGAAGTATTTAAGACACCTGCAATGTTTTCATGAAAGTAAACCAAATTTCTCTGTGAAATGCATATTTGGTTGCCCAAACGTATACAAGAAATTAAGCTCTTACCGGGTGCACATATTTCGTAAACACAATAAAAGGACTTTACACTGCACAAGAAATGATTTGGACCATGCACCAGAAGAACACAACTATGAAGAGGACTGTGATGAAACTGTTTCTGTTGACTCCTTTTCAGAACAATTTACTCAAAATATACGGAGACATTTTTATGAGGGTAAAATAACGTAAAAAAAAAGATTTGCATGCGCAGGATCATATTTGTGAGAGTGTATGTGACATTGCAAGCAAAAAATAAATTTGCGTGCGCAAAACCAATTTTGTGAAGGTGTAAATCAAGTTGCAAGCGTAAGAAAACAAGTTTTGCATCATTGTACTGTTAATCGTAAGTGTAATTCATGTCTTGTAAAACTGAAACTTCATATTTACACTAAATAAGTATGAACTGTATGCATCTGACGTCAGTTTTTCCATGCTTACACTTTTGGCACGGTTTTTGCGCTGAAATACTGCCAAAAGCATTGCAAGTCTGCAAACAGTGGTGTGCAATGAAAAACACACGTTTATGAACGGCAAATAAGAATTAATCGCACAGAATCTTTCCCTCTGTGTGTAAAATAAACCAGTTGTAAATGACTTGTTGCATACGGAGGAAAACTATTTCCTGAAATAACCCGATATCTACTGGTCCCTCTGCGCTTGCAGTTTTGTCACGATTCTCTCACTGATTTGAGTTTGCAAGCGCATGTGTGAAGGCGGGGCTATGAAATGAGGCACCTGATGACTCATTGTTTTCTCTATTCTGATTGGTTCAATATAACGGCAGTTTTCTTCTCAACCCTTGCTTTGTCTTGCTTACTAGGAGACTAGTTGCTAGTTTTTACTTAAAACTTTTGTTTATACATTACAGTAAAACTGCTCACATTAATATGGCTTCATTCATAACCGTAGCGTTGGCTAATATGGCTTCATTCATAACTTTTCCTCCTATGCCTGATTGTAGAATTTTATAGTATAAGCCATTGTGCCATATCGAGTCGAATGCTTTTTTAAAGTCAACAAAACATGCATAAACTTTGCCTTTGTTTTTATGATGAACGTGTTGATTGACTAGCGTCTGTAGTGTATAAATGTGGTCAGTGGTGCGGTGGTTTGGTAAAAATCCAATCTGACTTTTACTTAAAACGTTGTGTTTGGTAAGGAAGGCCTGAATCCGAGCATTTAATATACAACAGAACGTCTTCCCTAGATTACTATTTACACAAATGCGTCTGTAGTTATTGGGGTCAAATTTGTCTCCACTCTTATATAGCGGGTGTATTAAACCTGTACTCCAGGTTTCAGGAAAGTGTCAAGTTTGTAGGATTAAATTAAACATTTTTAAAAGTGCCTCTTGCATTGCTGCAGGACTGTGTTTCAACATTTCTGTTCTGATGTTGTCTAAACCACATGCATTTCTGGGTTTTAATTTCTTTAGTGCTTCTTTTAGTTCTTCTAAGCTAATCGGGTAATCTAAGGGGTTTTGGTTGTTTTTAATGATGGATTCCAATTGTTTTAGTCTGGTTTATAAATTTTTTTGATCAGGTGTAAGACTATCTGAGGAGATTTCCCTGAATAGGTTTTTAAAATAGTCTTTCCATAATTCTCCATTTTGTATGGGTATGTCCTGGTTTTTCGGTTCAATTTGGTCAAATTGCAGGGCTTTTGTTCGCTTCTATGAGTTTGTTGTGTTCTCTTTATTTATTTGACAGTGGTCTGATAAGGTAGACTGTGGTCTTACTGTAAATGCTCGTAATAGGGAACGGTCTAGGTCTGTAATGGCATAGTCAACAACACTAGCACCAAGAGATGAGCAGTATGTGAATCGACCTAAAGAGTCACCTCGAATCCTACCATTAAGCATATATAAAACCAAATCTCGAAAGAGACACACCAACTCCCTACCATTTTTGTTAACTGTATTGTCAGGCTTGTTTCGTGTTCCAGTAGTGGGAATGAGATGCATGTTTGTTTTCAGTATATGATTATTCCCATGAGTGTCTATAATGTCTGGTTCTGAGCCTGTTCGGGTATTAAAGTCTCCACATAACAGCACATTTCCTTCAGCCTGAAAATGGCTGGTTTCCATCTGAAGCTGATCAATGAGATTGTCCTTGTAGTATGGTGATTCTGATGGAGGTATGTAGGCTGCACAGATATAAAGGTCCTTAACGCAGTCTATGATGCCTCTTTTGAGTTTAAGCCAGGTGTGTGTTGAATCCTTTTTCTGTACAAATGAGTCATTTTTGAAAGTCTATTTGTACCAAACGATAATGCCACCAGAATCTCTTCCACGTTTCACGTTGCAGTTCTTAAGTGATGACAATATAATTTCTATGTATCCCGAAGGGCAGCGAGTGTCAGTGTCCAATCTGCACCATGTTTCTTGTAGAATAATGATGTCCTGATTATTAATGTTTTTTAGGAACTCTGTTTTTAGAGTTTTGGCCCCTAAGGTTGAGGAGTAGAGGCCTTGGATATTCCAAGAGCTTATAGTAAAGGATGCCATTGTGAGGTAGAAATAGGTGTTTTGGTAGTCCAGTTGCCTTACGCTAGCATTTTACAGATGAGGTGTAGGAGATTTCTCACTTCTGTAATGTCTGAGGAGCCAGTGTGTTGTTTGCCCTTTGTAATTTCAGCATATGTGGACTGCTGTGATGGTGAGATGGGCTGTGTTGCTCTGTTGTTAGCTTCTGACTGATAGGTAGAAGTGTCCATATTTGTAGAATGACTGAGGTTGAGCGGAGAAGTACTTGGTTGGACTTCAGTCTGTTTTGATGTTGTTTGCTCTGCTCTGATGGGAGAGATATTTGTTTGTAGATACCTTTTTGAGGTCTCTCTCTCCCTCTCCCTCCCACTCGAATTCAAATAAACTTTATTGGCATGACTTACAGTACAGTATTGCCAAAGCTTTAGTAACATAGACAATTAAGAAATAATAATACATACATAGTAAAATAAATCAGTAAACAACAATTTAAAAAAACAACAACAAATAAACAAGTAAATAAGTAAATAAATAAATACAAAATAAATATATTACAATGTGTTTTCTTTTATTCACTGGCTGTCTCTCTGTTTATGGCAGGCTGTTATATATTTTGCTGCTACTGTGATTAAAGTGGGCTTCTCTCCTAAAATATATCTTATTTTTTTCTGAATTTGTTAGTGTGATAAAATTTGGCTCTATGTTCTGAAATTGTGTGAAGTATTGCGAGTGGATGTTGTCATAATGTTGACAGTGTAGAAGGAAGTGTTATTCTGTTTCAACATCTCTCTGAGAACACAATAAACACAATCTCTCTTCTCTTGGCTTATATCTCTGTCTGTGTCGTCCTCTTTCTATAGCCAAACAGTGATCACTTAATCTGTATTTACTTAATGTTTTCTCACTTTATGATCTTTAACACAGCTCAGATGTTCTGCTGGTTTGTAGTCTCTTTTTAGTTGTAAATAGAGTTCCATCTTCTTCAATGTTTTACTGATATCATTCCAATGGGTAATGTAGTTTTGTTTTTGTAATCTGATAATTTGATTGGGCCAAATTGTGTTGTGCTGGTTTGGATGTAGTTTTGTATGAGTTGTAAAAGTGCACTTTTGTTGGGGTTCTGCTGGTGGTACTGAAGGGCTTGAGCTTGATATAATCTTGGGTCACTGCTTTTTAGATGTTTCTAGAATTTCAGGGCTCTTTTCTGGATGCTGATTATTAAAGGGTATTGTCCTAATTCAGCTCTGCATGAGTTGTTTGGGGTGGATCTGTTCACCTTTAGGATGTTCTTACAGATTTGTGTATGCATAGTTTCAATTTAATCTTTTTCCCATTTAGAGAAGTCTTGTGATTTTAGTGGCCCCCATACCTCACTGCCATATCACGCAATGGGTTCAATAACTGCTTTTAGGATTTTTAACCATGTTTGTATTGGGATTTCATATCGCATTGTGTTTTTAATCATGTAGTAAACTCTCATTGCTTTTGCTTTCAAATCATTAACAGCCAGATTAAAGTTTCCTGTTGAACTTAATTTTAATCCCAGATAGGTGTAATCATAAGTGTGCTTGAGCACTTGATGTCCTACTCTGAAAGTGTATCTTTTTTCCCTACACCTGGATCTGTTCTGAAAAATCATGATTTTGGCTTTTGTTTGGTTAATTTTGAGAGCCCAGGTTTGACTGAAAGTATCTACGATGTCGAGGAGCTGTTGAAATCCCTCTTTTGTTTTTGACAGAATGACTAGATCATCTGCGAAGAGGAGACATTTGATTTCAAAATCAGTTAGGGTTGGTGCCGGGAGCGGTCGAATTATTTAATGCTTTGGCCAGTTCATTTATATAAATGTTAAATAATGTGGGGCTCAGTGGGCAACCTTGTCTGACTTCTCGACACTGCGAGAAAAATTCTGTTTGTCTATTCCCTATTTTGACAGCACACGTGTTGTTTTTATACATGCTGCTGATTAAATCAAATGTTTTTCCCCCAATCCCGTTTTCCAGGAGTTTTAGGAAAAGTCCTTCATGCCAGATTGATTCAAAAGCCTTCTCAAAATCAATGAAGTAAGCGAAGACTTTACTTTTCTCTTGGTGTAGATGTTTGTCAATGATTGTGTGGAGGGTGTAAATGTGGTCTGATGTTCTGTGTTTGGGCTGAAAACCTATTTGACTTTTTTCTAGGATTTAATTTGTTTTAAAAAAATTTTGGAGTCTTTGATTAATAATGGAACAGAAGATTTTCCCCAGGTTGCTGTTGACACAAATGCCTCTGTAATTGTTCGGGTCATATTTGCCACCTTGTTTATAGATGGGCGTAATGAGGCCATGATTCCAGGCGTCCGGAAAATATCCTACACTCAGTACAGTGTTAAATAATAAGATTATTGCAGTCTTAAATTTGTTATTGGTGTACTTAATCATTTCATTCAATATTCCATCAATGCCACTTGCTTTGTTTGGTTTTACTGCATGTAATCTATCGGTTAGCTCAGGGATTCCCAAAGTGTGGTACGCTGCCACCAGGGGGTGCGCGAGAGGAAAAATGTAATGGTGGTCATTTTTCTAAAGTGGAATTTTACCATACAATAAAATGAATAAAAAACATGAACAGTAAACATTTCCTTTGTAATCGCCTTTATTAAAAAATAAAAATAATAATTTATTAGTTTTTGATAGAAACAGCCGTCTTCTTCTACGCACTGCTCTTCTGTTTCACACAACGCTGTTCTACTGCAGCCGCTATATGCGCGCCAATTCATTTCATATATATATTATAAATATGCTTAACTGGCTGAAATCAGGGAAACTGTCAAGCGGGAAGTCTTCTGATAAACGTGTTAGTCACGAAGGAGGAGAGGGACCAATACAGAGTGGGGATTTGGAGGCAACAGAGACGGAGAGAATAGAAAAAGAAAATGAGCGGGAGTCAGAAGATACGCCGGTGGAAACCGAAGAGGAGGGAAGGAGATTGCAAAAAAAAGGTGATGAAGGTGAACACCAGAAGGGGAAAAAAGTAAGGAAATATGATGACAATTATCTGGGTCTGGGCTTCACTTGGATCGGCGATACAGATTGCCCGAAGCCTCAGTGCGTGTTGTGCAGTGAAGTTCTAGCAAACAGCTGTCTAAAGCCGTCTTTTCTCTGTCGGCACTTACACACGAAACATGGCAATTTAAGTGAAAAGCCCCTTACATTTTTTAAAGCAAAGTTAGAGGAGTTGCAGAAAAACAAAAAAATAATGCAGTTTCATTCATGCGTTGGGTCTACGAAAGACGCATTACGGAAAGACGCATATCTGCGCAGTTACAGAGTAGGGAGAAAGGGGCTGCCGCACACAATTGCCGAAGACGTGTGTTTGCCAGCGGCCAAAGAGATGGTGGCATGTATGATTGGAGAGAAAGAGGCAAAAAAGTTGGACATGATTCCCGTGTCCAATAACACTGTCTCGCGCCGCATTGATGCCATGTCTGAAGACATCCTGGCTACACTAATCAGCCATGTGAAGAAAAGTGAGTTTTACTCTCTGCAAGTAGACGAGTCTACAGATGTTGCAAATTTGGCCAATCTTCTTCTGTATGTCCGTTACCTTTTTGAACGCACGGTACAAGAAGATTTTTTGTTCTGTCGGCCCCTTGCTACCCGAACAACAGGACAGGAAATCTTCAATTTAATTGATGCTTTTATGAGGACCAATGGGATCGACTGGGAGCGCTGTGTGGGAATTTGCACAGACGGGGCAAAATCAATGACAGGGAAACACACAGGGCTTATAGCTCATATTAGGAGAGTTTGCCCATCCATCAGCTGGTTACACTGCAGTATTCACAGAGAGTCCCTCGCAGCCAAAAACATGCCATCTGATTTACTTGCAGTGCTGAACGACGCAGTCAAACTGGTGAACTTCATTAAAGCTCGTCCGCTTAATTCACGAATATTCACAGTGTTATGTAATGAGATGGGCAGCGAACACAAATCACTGCTGCTGCACACAGAGGTGCGTTGGCTGTCACGCGGCAAAGTGCTGACACGGCTTTTTGAACTTCGGCACGAATTGCAGCAGTTTTTTGAGGAGAATCCGTTTCATTTGGCCTCCAGTATGCATGACGAAGATTTTCTGAAAAGGCTCGCCTATCTAGCGGACATCTTCTCAGCTCTGAATGAACTCAATCTAAGTTTGCAGGGAGTCAGTGTAACTGTGTTTAACACACAAGACAGGATTGAGGCAATGATAAAGAAGCTACGGTTCTGGGAGAGTTGTGTGAGTGGGAACACATACCTGTGCTTTCCTACGCTTCACGAGTTCTTGGGGGAAAATGACGTGGACCTGGGTGAGCATGTAAAAACTCTCATAATTGAACACCTGAACGAACTCGCCGAGCAGCTACGGAAACAATTCCCACCTATTGACACATCTCGTGCTTGGATTCGCAATCCATTTGAAGTTTTCCTGCCCGTCCCACAGCTGTCATTTCATGAGCAGGAGCAGCTGATCGAGCTGTCATCTGATGGAGCACTGCAGTTACAGTTTAAACGAAAGCCACTGGTGGATTTTTGGTCCGAGTCCCTGACATCATACACAGTCTTGTCAAAGCAAGCCTTGAGAGTTTTGATGCCCTTCGCCACAACTTATCTCTGCGAGACTGGTTTCTCTGCTATGGCAGCAATTAAAACTAAACATCGGCAAAGACTGGATGCTGTTGAGAAGGAATTGAGGCTTAAACTGTCTTCCATTGCGCCAAACTTCGGAGAGCTTTGTGCCAAGATGCAAGCCCACCCGTCGCATTAATATGGGTAAGTATTTGATATTATTGCTCCACATTTAGGCCTACTGGGAATACTAAAACATCCTCCTCCCCATCTCCCTCCCTCTCTCTCTTTCTCTCTCTCTCTCGTTGCAGGCTGAGCGACTTTTGCGCTGCACTTGAAAAGTTCCAGATGTCAAGTCAAGTCAAGTTTATTTTATATAGCCCTTTAAAACAGCATAAATGCTGACCAAAGTGCTGTACAACATGCAAAATACAACATTTACATAAAAATACCACTAATTAGAAACAAGTAATAAAATGAAGACAGAAAGACGTCATACAATGTAAAACAATATTTAAGACCAAAATTAATATCAAAATTACCCATAAGCCTGAGAGAAAAAATATGTTTTAAGAGAAGATTTAAATGTAAAAAGAGTAGGAGAAAGTCTAATAGACAGAGGTAGGGAATTCCAGAGCTTAGGACCAAGAACTGAGAAAGCCCTATCACCTTTGGATTTAAGTCTAGATTTTGGAACGTTAAGTATCATCTGGGTGGAAGATCTGAGCGTTCTCACTGGAGAATGCAAGTGGAGAAGGTCTGAAATATATGAGGGGGCAAGACCATGGAGTGATTTAAAAACAAACATTAAAACCTTAAAATCAACTCTAAACCGAACAGGTAGCCAATGAAGTGATGACAGAATAGGAGTATTGTGTTCTCTTTTTTTAGTCCCTGTCAAAAATCGAGCCGCAGCATTTTGTACCAGTTGCAATCGTGAAAGTGAGGACTGATTTATTCCAGCATATAAAGCATTGCAGTAGTCCAGCCTGGTTGAAATGAACGCATGAATAACAGTCTCCAAATCACTAAAACTCAGAATGTTTTTTAGCTTACGGAGTCCCCTAAGCTGCAGAAAACTGGCTCTAACTACAGAGTTAATTTGTTTGTCAAATTTTAACTCTGGGTCAAAAGTAACTCCCAGATTTTTTGCTTTGTCACGAATGTTATCTTGGAGGGGGCCTAGGGTAGAGCTGATATTATTTAAAAGGTGTGAAGGACCAAACATCATTACATCAGTCTTTTTCTGATTCAATTGAAGGAAATTTTTGTCCATCCAAGCCTTTATGTCTTCCAAACAAGCGAGCAGGGAGGAAACTGAATCAGTACCAGATTTTAACGGTAAATAAAGCTGAGTGTCATCAGCATAAATGTGATATGACACTTTATGAGTCTCAAAAATGAAACAAAGAGGTAGTAAGTATAAGCTAAATAAAATGGGACCTAAAATTGAGCCCTGGGGTACCCCACAAGTGACGGGAACTGGACTTGAAGAAAATTTACCAATTTCAACCAGAAAACTCCTGTTTGCAAGATATGATGCAAACCAATTGATGATGCGAATGCCAATTTCAAGATCCAATCTCTTTAACAAAATACGGTGATCCACGGTATCAAAAGCTGCGCTTAAGTCCAATAATAGAAGAATAGTACAATTTCCAGCATCTGCAGATAGTAAGAGATCATTTACTACCCTCAGAAGTGCAGATTCTGTACTATGTTTAGCTCTGAAACCAGACTGGAAGGGATCCAAAATGTTATTAGAGGTTAAATAGGGTGAAATTTGATTTAGTACACACTTTTCCAGAACTTTATGCAAAAATGGAAGTTTCGAAATGGGCCTATAGTTTTGCAAATCAGAAAGATCGAGATTAGCTTTTTTGAGTAAAGGATGGACTACAGCCTGTTTAAGGTAGAATGGTACAGTGCCCGTCTGTAGAGAGCTATTGATGATAGAAAGTAGACTTGGTAACACAGAGGGCAGAACATCCTTTAGTAATTTTGTGGGAATGGCATCAAAAGAGCAAGTAGTTGGATTCATGTTAGAGATAATGTTCGACAATTCTGAAAGTGAAATAGTCTGAAAATTTGAAAAAACGGAGGGACAAAAATTTGCATATTGATCATCCATAGTTAAATTACTAGAGATCTGCGCCCTAATTCCAGTAACTTTGTTTATAAAGAAGTTACAAAACTTCTCACATAAGTCAAGGCTAGGTTCTAGGCTAGCTGGTTTAGAAGGGTTTAAAACTGAATTTAATGTGGAAAACAGTATCTTTGGGCAGTGAGAATGTTTTGAGATTATGCTAGAGAAGTATCTTGCCCTTTCCAAAGAAACTGTTTCTTGGAAAGTAGACAAGTTGCTCTGTAAGATTTGATATGAGATTTGTAATTTATCCTTCTTCCATTGTCTTTCTGCTCTTCTGCATTCTTTCCTTAAAGTCTTTATGTCATTATTAAACCATGGTTGATTTTTTGATTTCAGTTTTTTGGTTTTATAAGGAGCAATCATGTTTAAGATTTCTGAGCATGAGGAATTAAAACAATTTACCATCTCGTCAACATTCTGATTCTCTGGTGATATCACATCACTGGGTGCTGGAAGGACCAAAAAAGCATCCATAAATTGCAGAGCAGTGGAGGGATTAATAGACCTTGAACGGTAAGTATTAAGCTGGTTTACATGACCAGGACAGAAAATCACGCTGTCAAAAAGAACTGGCCAGTGATCAGACAACCCAGCATCACTTACAGATATGTTACTGATATCAAGACCTAGTGTTAAAACTAGATCAAGTGTATGACCCAGTTTGTGTGTTGGTCCTGATATGTGTTGTGTGAGGTTAAAAGAGTCTAGAAGATGAATGAAATCTCTTACAAGAGGTTTCGAGGGACAGCAAAGATGTATGTTAAAATCACCAAGGATCAACAACTTGTCAGTACTTGAAATCACATTGGATAGAAAATCTGAAAAACTCTTGTAAAAAGTCATTATTAACTTTTGGAGGTCTATAAATCAAAATGCAATGCAATGGGCTAGTAAGGTCTACTTTACACATTAAAGCCTCAAAACTAGTGTAAGCGTCAACTGGTAAGAGCTTACATTTAAAACAGTCCTTAAAAATGACAGCAACACCTCCACCCCGACTAGAAGTTCTAGGGCAACTATAATTATTACAGTGTACAGGGGAAAGTTCAGATAAGGGGCTAAAGTCATTTGCTGTAAGCCAAGTTTCAGTGATGAACAAGAAGTCCAGAGTATTTGTTAAAAAAAGTCATTTAACAGAAATGTCTTGTTTGATACTGATCTTGCATTTAACAAGGCCATTTTGACCTCTGGCTGATTTGATTCTCTTGGAGAGAAATCGTGACGAGAACTCTCTGGCAATGAGCGAAGTAAGTTGACGTTCACTCCGCACTGAGACGAATGACGACGCCGCAACAACCGCTCATTGGACAATATTACAGGAACATTGTCTGGTGATGCAGTCGTAGTTGATCGTGTAAAATGCGCAAGGCGAGCTCCACGGTGCACATAACGTGAGCGACGAAGAATCCCTAGATCAGCACACCGTAGGTAAATGTCTGATGACAAGCATGATGTTACTGAGCGAATGTTTAATCGCATGAGTTCAGAAGATGTAAAAGTAATTGCCATATTCGGTAGAAGTGCAAACACACAAGAGTATTGTTCGGTATTCCAAGAGACGATACTTCTAATAGACAGAAGGAACCAGAAAACTAATAAAATATTCATTTTTGAAGACCCATAGGATCGTCACTCACCAATAGCCGGGTCCGGGCGTAAATCTGTCAAAAGGTGATGATGAAGAATCCAAGTGAGAGTCAGGAAATAACAATCCAAAGCACACAGGCCACGGGAAACAGGATCCGATGAAGATTCAGCGACAAAGAGTTCGAAAACACCAATACGGCACCAGATCGCTGATACTCAGATGACGACGTGAAACAGCCGCGCCAATTCACAACATGTCCATACTCCGGCAGAAAGTCGATGAAGCCGGCAGGATGTCAAAATTACTGACAACCAGATGACGAGGTGAACGGCAGTGCTGGCTCACAAAAACATCCAAACTCCAGCAAAGTGTCCGACGAGGTTGACAAGTTGCCAAAAACGCTGACAAACAAATGACAAGGTGATCCGTAGCAGCGTTTAAAAGGAAAAAAAGATCCTCTTTTAATTTATTTTATGTTTGAGCCTATATGCTCTTTGTTACTTAATTATGTTGTGGATCGTATGTTTGCTAATTTTATTGTAGCACTTGAAAAGTTTCAGATTGATCCTCTTTTAATTTATTTTATGTTTGAGCCTATATGCTCTTTGTTACTTAATTATGTTGTGGATCGTATGTTTGCTAATTTTATTGTAGCACTTAAAAATGTTTCAGATTGATCCTCGTTTTTATTTATTTTATCTATTTCTATTTTTTATTTATTTTATTATTTATTTTGTAACTTCATTGCAATTTAATTCAATGTACTATCGTTCTAATTTCCATAACCGTTGTGATAATGCTAGCTTCACGGTCATTTAATAGGCCTGCTGCATTGTTTCATTTACGTGGCTGAAAATAACCGTGCTTTGTTACTGAGCTTGTGTCTGTCACTCGTTCTCTTAAATTGTTGCATTAAATTGAAACTGATGTTGACGTTGTTATTGTCATGCGTGTTCTGTTTTTTTGCGGATGATTAAACGAGTCTTTATATGGTGATAAAACAGCTTTGTTGCGTTTTTTTTTTTAAGTGAGTATTGGGGGTGCGCCAACCCGATTGGGACATAGAAGGGGGTGCGCAGGAAAAAAGTTTGGGAACCGCTGGGTTAGCTCTTTCATTGTGAATGGGAAATCCAGAGGATTCTGGTTATCTTTAATTTTTTCTTTAAGGATTTCTTATTTAGTTTTGATTTCATTTCGAGCAGGATTTATCTCGGTTGTTCTGTACAGATGTTCAAAGTGTGTCTTCCATATGTTTCCATTTTGAATGGCCAGTTCTTCTTGTTTTGATCTATAGAGAGCGTTCCAGTGACTCTAGAAGTTACTTGTATTTATTGACTCCTCCATTTCATTGAATATTTCTTCTGTATGTTGTTCCTTTTTTGCTCTGAGATTTTTTTTTTTTTTTTAAGAGCTTGATATTGATGGCAGAGTTTTTGATTGTCAGGATCTCTGTGTTTTTGATTTGAAAGCTTTCGTACTGTTGTTCTGATACTTTTACATGTATTGTCAAACCATTTTTCTGTGTTGTTTCTTGGTTTCCTTTTTGATAATTTTTTCATTTTGCAGATCGATGTCGATTTGTGGAATATATAAGTGATGTCATTTACAGCCAGATTTATTCCTTCTTTATTTTGTGGATAAGAGTTCATTATAAATATACAGTCGTATTCTGTGGCTAATAGCAACATATTCAACCCAGTCTCACCCCATTTCGTCAATATTTGACGACACTTGACCATTCGTCAATATGTGACGCGGAGGGTATACCTTTCGCGTCATTTTTTGACGAACTGGGGACTTCAATACTATTACGTCCGTTGCATTCTCTTCTCCTATTTTCTTACCAATTTCGCGTCGGTTTAGGGTTAGATTTACATAATGACATCCCTACCCAAACCTAACTCTAACCCCAACGCCAGGTGACAACTGTTTCTAACCCCAACGCCAGGTGACAACTGTTTAATTTCGCGTACACTGTTTAATTTCGCGTACACGGTTTAATTTTGCGTAATCTAACCCTAAACCGACGCGAAATTGGTAAGAAAATAGGAAAAGAGAATGCAACGGACGTAATAGTATTGAAGTCCCCAGTTCGTCAAAAAATGACGCGAAAGGTATACCCTCCGCGTCATATATTGACGAATGGTCAAGTGTCGTCAAATATTGACGAAATGGGGTGAGACTGTGTTAACATATTAGCAAGAGACCGAGGCTAATATAAATAGCCTATTTCCTACTGTCACTGAGGTCTTCACTCATAGAAATCAGCATACCTTTATCATTTGCCCATTTCTCCTCATCTTCTTGTCTTCTTTTTCTGAACTGGGCAACTGATGGCTTATTTGGTCTTTTAATTTGATCCATGATGATGAAGACTCAACATCATTAACTTTGCATTACATTTTGCCAACAACAACGTCCGTTCGCCCGTCAATCAAACGGAGTCACGTGACGTGAGTCACGTAGATGACTATACTTTTTTTCACATAACCCAATTAATTACATGTTCGTAGGTATATGGGTCTATGTTCATTTTAGGAATGAAAAATGCTATTTATTTGGAAGCAGACGCAGCAGATTTTGTCGCGTGGCCTTTGGCTCTGGGATCAGTCAATCGGGGACTTGCAGTCGCAAGTTGATTCCCCGCCCCCCTCCCCCGTGCCTCTTCTCCCCCGTGCCTCTTCTGATACGCACACAACCTGTGTATCTCAGCACTAACTTGACATGAAAGTGGTAGTCTAGAAAACTGTTTTGATATAAATTTTTTTTTAGGAGATTGCGCCCTGGGCTTTCGCCCACATTGCCCATAGCAAAAATCGGCCCTGGATGGAGGAACGAGCGACCGATTGGTAAAATCTCTAAAGGACGTCACGTTTTCGACGGCGCTGTTTGGATTATCTACTATCGCCCTATTTTAAATACAAACTTTGAAGGCGGGTTCATGTGTTTAACGAAACGTAAATTACCGGAGTGTAATCTCCAACCCAGTCTCACCCCATGTCGTCAATATTTGACGACACTTGACCATTCGTCAATATGTGATGCGGAGGGTATACCTTTCGCGTCATTTTTTGACGAACTGGGGACTTCAATACTATTACGTCCGTTGCATTCTCTTCTCCTATTTTCTTACCAATTTCGCGTCGGTTTAGGGTTAGATTTACATAATGACATCCCTATCCAAACCTAACTCTAACCCCAACGCCAGGTGACAGCTGTTTAATTTCGCGTACACTGTTTAATTTCGCGTACACTGTTTAATTTTGCGTAATCTAACCCTAAACCGACGCGAAATTGGTAAGAAAATAGGAGAAGAGAATGCAACGGACGTAATAGTATTGAAGTCCCCAGTTCGTTAAAAAATGACGCGAAAGGTATACCCTCCGCGTCACATATTGACGAATGGTCAAGTGTCGTCAAATATTGACGACATGGGGTGAGACTGTGTTATAATCTCATATACCCTTACATGTTACGATGTAAATAGTCCTCAGATTGTATATTTTATTCTATTACCAGACGGTCATGTGAAATCTGATGTAAACAATAGACTCTATATATCTATATTTCACGGATAATATGCATTTGTGGACAAAAAAACCATTGGATGATTCACAAACGGCACTGAAACAGACTGGATTCGACTTGTGATCCCCACAAAGGTAAAAAGTTCTGTTTATTTTTGCATGTTGTCATCCAGACTTCTTTCACAAAATACTACATATGATGCTAGAACATCTGTACCTCAAAACGGCTTTACAGGGGGTATGGCTAAGCTAAATGTGATGTAAATGAGCCCTATTGTCTCTCCAGGCCGGGAAAAGTGTTAACTCTTCTTTCTCAAATTTCTCAGTATTCTCTTTCTTGAATGTGTTATATTCAAATGGCCACAACTTCTCCAAATCTTAACAGATTTCTTTCATGTGTTACACTTCATTGGAAAGCTTAGAAACTGCACTTTCAGAATCTGTGAATAACTCAAGATGCTCCAGATCCAACTTGTGTCACAACTTTCCGTGACTGTTCACATATGTACTATTCGCATGGGATTAGTATTATCTGGAGACCTCGTGTGATTTAGAATAACCCTCAACATCTGTGGATAAGCCACGCTGGTGATTTCGCTTGATATTGTCCCGGATATGATGTCAAGGCTTTGCGTAACATCCGCTTCCTTGCTTTTCAACATGGCTGCTGCTAAGAAAAAAAGCCGGCATTGGACACGGTAGGAGACACTTTGTTTACTTGATGTTTGGGCCAAACCGCGTTACCAAAGGCAATTTGAACAGATGGTGCACAACCACACTGTTTGGGAAAATATCTATAAAGAACTCGTCCTCCGTTGCCTGTCTATGCAGGACTTTGGAGATTGGACAAAGGGTAAAGAAAGGTTTGAGTACCTGCGGAGAAAGTACAGTGATAGCGTTAGAAACAACAACAGGACCAGAACGAACCCCATTAAATGTCCTTATTTTGACGAACTGGACGCTGTTCTCTGTAAGATTAAAGCCACATTTCCCTTATTATGTATTACAACTTACCTTGTTTTGTTTTATGCTAATAGCAAGTTTAGCTGCAACATCCAGCGGCTAACGTACAGTAACGTTAAGATAACTTTATTTATGCCACATAATTTGTGCAATTGCCACTTATACATCCATAGCAAATGATAGTAGCTTTACTTTACTTTTCTATTGTGTTCTTGCAGGTTGCTGACCAATTACAACCCCGGAGACATGAGGATGGACAAAGGGGGGGAGTTCAGATGAGGAGTCTGACTGTGGTAAGTACAGTACATTACAATAAATTGGACACTAAATAATACTGTTGCGGTATATTGTGTTGTTAATTTATATTTCGACATAATGTGTTGTCTTATAATTTGGTTAAATGAAGAAGTCAGTCAAAACATTACTAGTACATAATTACTTAGTAAACATGCTCAATTTTCTTTTGTATTCATTACGTTCATCTGACAGCACTGAGGATCACAACACCTCAAGGCAAAATGATGCAGAGGATACATGCAGTCATGGCTCAGCCTCCAATGCAACACCCCCACATCATCCACCTGCTAAACCCAAGCCATAAGGTGAGCTGAAATGAAGGTATTACTGAGCACCAAATGCATGATATTGTTAGCTGCAGGTAATACTTAAAACCATTAGTGTTTTGTTAATGTACCTTTGGCTGACACTTGTTTTGACTAAATGCATGTGAGACAACAACACTAACACACACTAGGAGGCAAAGTTCTGTTGAGTGATGCACCTGCTACGGGAAGGAAATTGTATTTAAGCTCACCTTATTGTTATTCTCCATGTCAGTGATGCTTTGTTGTGTGTGCACTTTCATGTAGAATAGTTTGTTGAACAAGGCTTCTGCGGTCAATGTTGTGGTACATGGTCCAAAGCACCGGCACACATGGGGAATCCTTGACGGCTTGAACTTCAGGGACAGTTTTAGGCCTCTTCACAAAAACCCTCCTGAGTTTGCTTAGTGCCTCACACACCTCCCAGAAGATGTTACAGGCGGTGCTGGTTCCAATACCAAACAGGTTTGCAACATCATGGAACTCAACATTATTGGCAAGCTAATAGATGGTAACTGCTACCCTCTTCTGCAGAGGAACTGGATTCAACATGTTGGTTGTTTGTGGGTTGATGTATGGGTGCAGCTGGTCACAAAGGACATTGAAGGTCTCTTTGGGCATACTGAAATTAAGGTACCAGTCATTCGATTGAAAATGATGGAGCACATCTGTTTACCAGAAGAAAGGACATCGTTCCCGTGGTGTTCGCTCATGGTACCATGAATTTGCTATTAAATAGAAAGCAGTCAGTACACATAGTCAGTTTGCAGTTTTTTTACTCAACACAGTCATTTCATTATTTATAAGCAGGTGAAGACCAATATTTGCTTCCAAATGGCAGTACCTAAAACAGAGGAAACGATTGACATGACTACAGTGATGTCAAAAGTATTAAAAAATGTAAGTATGACATTTTGATTTAAAGGTTATTGAAACTTCATAACCCTGCATAACATTAAGAGACAGAACACAAAACACAACTGCCAATCTTGCTTGCAATTTTTGTAGACTAATGTATTTCTTTACTGTAGTGTGCATTCTTTACCGTATCTTTAAGGATACATTTTTTTTACAACCATTAAAATGTACCTTGATACGGATAGTAATATGAGATAAATAGAAACACTGGACAAAATAAACTAAACATAATTAAAAAAGTTCTGTCCAAATTACATTTCTAATTTTGAGGCCAACTAGATAGCACTGTGCCGTTCTGTGGTCCGGTTACACAGTTTTAAATGTAGGCTACTCCAGATTTATGCTTGCTTTATGTACATGACCCTCGAATTATGATGTGATGTGATAGACTGGGGTGGGGTTCAATAAGTTTTACTTCTCCCCACTCCATTTCAAGCATAAGTGCTAGTTATTATTATTATTGAGTATTATTCCATTGTTATACTATTTGCTTGAAAAAAATAAATAAATGAAAATGAATGAAATGAACCCCCTTGCTTGCTTGTGCACTATTTTGTGCAATTGCTCGATTGTGGTGCCGTTACAGATGTAAGTCTACGATTATGTTTTCTTTTATTAATGTAATGCTGCTTTGAAACAATTAAACAATTGTGAAAACCGCTATATAAATAGAAGTGAATTGAACTGAATATCCCATAAACAGAAGAATGTTCCTTACCGCATGCTGTTATACATGTAATCCATCTCAATCTAATAATCCTTTTGGTTCTCGCTCTTTTGCTGGTTTTCAGCTGCTTTCTGCAAATTGCATAGCTGTGTGGTCTAGAACAACATGTCCTAGCACCCAAAATACAAGCAAAACACTCCAACGCACACTCCATTCTGCCCAAAAGATGATGCGCACAGAAAAGCAAATCCTTGAAAAACAAACCCCTGCCCACACCTGTCCCCAATCACAGAGATGCCGATTCTCACTGGACTAATATTATCAGAGGACCTCAGTGTTCGGTGAAATATGGTAGGTCATTTGCGGAGGAATTTTTACTTTACAAATTACACACATGGCCAATTCGCACGGGATTAAGATCACAGACAACCTCCGTGATTATTACAAATCACCAGAGGTCACCAGGTAATACTAATCCGGGTGCGAATAGAGCTTTACACAGTGCTCTACTGGCACTGTACTAAGAGTTAAAGAAGCAGGTCAAGTTTTTAAATTGTTGCTAACCTCTATATTGCTATGTTTTCTCCAGGTCATTTTAAATGGACAGCTTTGTAGCTGATAAGCTAACTGAGTGGTGGCTGTCTGAGCTGATAAAGAATTTTAAAGGTGAGCTTTTTACTCTTACTGCCCTCATATAATCTCATACCTAAAAAAAATTCTTAAACAGGGCTTTAATGTGTTCGTGCAAGATTTTGTAAATCTCACAACTAGGCCTGTCACTGTAACAAATTTAGCTGGACGATAAATTGGCCAAGAAATTATTGCAATAAACGATAGTTGACGTTCTGAGACCATTTTCATCCTAAATAATGATAATGCAATAGTAATTAGTGTACACCTTTTCAAAGACCAATACACTTATTTCTAAAGAATATTTAATACTAAAAACATTTAAAATATCCACAAAAAACAAACAAAACAACCAAAAACAATAAAAGTAATGGACTCTCAGTCTCAGGCATGTGATTGGCTAAGGACAAAAAAGCAGGAAAATATATTGAGACCCCCCCCCACACACACACGCCAATCAAACTGGTGGCGGATCTATACGGATAGTGAAGTAGGACCCATAACAACTTATTTGAACAAAAAAACAAATTTTAATTTATTTTACAGCTAGATGTGCAACATGAAACTTTTTTGTACAGTATGACACATAACAACTTATTTGGTGGATGTGTAACAGTGGGAATCAAAAGCAAGTGTCTTGTCCACTGCTCCATCACCACCTCTCTCTATATCAACAACCATGATAAAAAATATGTTTTAACTTATTTTTTGTTTTGCATTTTTACACAACTTTAACAGCTAATTGTGCAACATGCAAATGTTCATGTCAAAAGAAGGCCTATTTTGCCAACATCCAAATAAAATGTAGGCAATGGCTTATAAAGAACTAAAGGCATGGCTACTTTTAATTTGATACTTTAAGTAAATTTCCAAGCCTGTACTTTGATACTTTTACTTGAGTAAAGAAGTTAAATCAGTACTTCTATTTTTACCAGAGTATTTTTTAATACAAATATCTGTAAAATGTGCTACACAGGACCATTAGTTATAATAAAGTGTCTTAAAGGTCTCTTTTTCTAATTTTAGACCCCTGTAGATGAGTAACTTTGTTAGCTGTTAAACATGAACAATAGAAGGTTGACACTAATAAATAGAAGTAATTGTACAAAAAAGTGCAGGTGCTATTTATTTTAATCAAACTGGTCAACCTTAAAACTTTAAAAACACGAAACCTTTGAAACAAACGATGATACAGAGGCCGTTTCTCAATCCTAAGTCTGCAGCCTTCCGGAGGTCGCATTTCTAAGCTGCATACGTCATCAAGACTCATCAAGAGTCACAATATTAACAATAATGAAGTTTACTATTATTCTTAGTTAATCGTAAATTGTTGTAATATGTTTATCAGGGCTTGACATTAACTTTTTGAGGAACTTGTCCTTTGGACAAGTAAATTTGTGTTTCACTTGTCCATGCACAAAAGTCACTTGTCCGGGTAAAGATTTATAATATAATGTATTTTTTGTGTTTTGCTAATCAGTGGCGGCGCAAGGGATTTTTCATAGGGGTGGCCAGGCAGGGGCCAGCAGTTACTCTGGGGTGGCTCATAAAATCTCTATCATCCAACCTTAAAATACTTTTAAGTATTATAGTGTGTTAATCAGAATAATGTATAACATACAATTGCTACAATAATTTAATTTTTATTAAAATGAATTGAGATTACAGTTTTTTACAATTGCTATGACAGATTTTTCAATACTTTTAACAAGTTTTCAAAACTCTTAACACAGTTAGCACTACATCCACCTATGTAAGCTATACTATTAACACATTTCTTGATGGTTTAACACAAAATGCATACAATTAACAAAAATTTAAGATGCTTTAACTTCTTTTACAGACAAGCTCAAACAAGACCAAAACAGTAGATTTTAAATGTCAAATTTACAAATGCTTTCACACAGCATGTCAAAACAGATAACATCATGTGCTAAACCTCACTTATAGTCAAAGTAAACAGCTGTTTATATGATGAATTGAAACATAAATATACACCCTTTATTTTATTTCATTTGGAATGAAAAACTACTTATTGTACAAATGCAAATATATAAATCACAGCTGATTCCCACCTAGGAAACAAACTCAGGTTCTTTCAATTACATGACTATATGGTATACAATAGAGTAAAGGAGGGCCTAGGTTGATCTTGTGTGGAAAAGGAACAATATGAGCAACACAAAAAAATAAGATATATGTCTGCACAAGTCAACGGAAGACCACCAGGACAAGGGGGAGGTTTTCCTCCTGTCCCACCTGGATGCAATTGATGGTGCATTCAGAGATGTCACAACTGAAGACTGTCAGGGTGGATAAGACATGCCAAAAGATTCCTTACAAGATGCCTTGCCAGAGAAAAATCAGGTGTAATGTGAATGAGAACATGTGGCCAAATAGAAACGCAATAGATTAGATGATGAGATTTTCCTTTTACTTTATTTTTCAGTGGCTTTTGTTTGTTTATTTTTACTGTAAATGGCAGTAATATTGAATATGCTTGTTATCTTGCAGTA
Source organism: Paramisgurnus dabryanus (assembly GCF_030506205.2). Taxonomy (NCBI): domain Eukaryota; kingdom Metazoa; phylum Chordata; class Actinopteri; order Cypriniformes; family Cobitidae; genus Paramisgurnus; species Paramisgurnus dabryanus. Next base: position 18,559,108 of record NC_133345.1, read on the forward strand.
ATGTCCTGTTGTAAATACTGTAAAGTCTTTACTGCAACAATTCTACTTTTTTTCATAAACCGTACTCTAAGATGAATGATTCATTTTTGTCTTGAATTGCTGCAGCAAAACAAACATAATACATGCATTTACAAAACCCAAATAAACAAAAATATAACCAAGTTTTCAAAAGAAACTGCAGTGCAAAACTCAGTCTATAATCAATACAATCTACTGTCTATTGTTTAAGGACAGACTTACACATAAACTTATGCAGTTTTTGTTTTTCCATCTTATGTTTGTGTTTTTCATGACATTGTGTTATGATTGACTAAATGTTTCTGTTGGAAGAGAACATGTGTTGGTGATCTGGTATAAAAGTTGATTCTGAAACATGTTTACAGTGTTTTTGTAAACAGTGTGAGAGTTTAGTTTACAATGTGTGATTTTGAGGATAAAATTAACTGTTTTGCCAGTTGTGTGTTTTAGGTGTGTTGGTGCGTTAAGAGTTTAGAAAATTTGTTAAAAGTATTGAAAAAAGTGTCATAGCAATCGTAAAAAACTGTAACATACAATTTATAGTCATAATTCAACCTCCATGTTTTTTAAACTATTTAATCAAATAAAACTTTTGAAATTTACTTTGAAACCAGAATTTATATCTCCCATTGCTGAAAAAACTAGAGACCAGAAAATCATGTGAATTTTGAAGGCTACTTTAATGTATTTTACTAAGATTTGTTTGGCTGCTTCTAGCAACTCTTTCTGAAGGAGGATGCTATATCTGCTGCATTTCTCTTCATTTTTCCCTCATTTCAATGATTGTCTGACATTAAAACACTAAAGCAAAACATTAAAACATTACCATGTTTTAAATAATGTATTAGGGTAAATGTATCCAGATTATCTGTTATATATAAAATCAATCTTAATCCTTCACTGTAACAAATTTCTGTAATTTCTACAGCTAAATTTTACAGTTACTTCTTGTTCTGTAATTTTACAAAGTTTAGCTGTACATTGCAATGCATTGTGGGTCAAAAAACTATTACAGAAGTTGACAGCTTTTTCCCCACAATAAATTACAGGTATATTTGTGCTTGCCTGTAAATGATGCAGTATTACAGTTATTCACTGTTGAATGCGTTGCACGAGGCAGCTTGACTCCATTTTATGTCGGATTGCAGAGGAGCAGTCACATTGCCACGCCACTCATCCACAATATGTAAGTATACTATTATAAATTGCTATTATAATTGTTAATGTTGGTTGAAATAACCTAAGTTTACCGTGTATAAGCCCCACAATAAAGTTAATAAAGAAATTTTGAACAAGCAATCCCAGGTGAAGCAGTTTAGTGGTTAAAATAAAGTAAATGGTATAACTGTAATGTTAACCCTTTTCATATTTATATTGGACTTCAATGTATGTGGGTTAACGTCACTCAGGCATGCAAGCAGGGTGCGTGCATGCGCGTATGTGAACGTGCACATTGATGCATATAGGTCTTATACATGCATACATATATTTTGAAATATAAAAATGTAAACGAGGATCAGATATAGAGTTTTTAACAAACGTGCGTGTTCATAGGCGCCAAATTCTTTCTCCGCCGGTGGCAGCGTCATGCTTGCTTAGCAACGAAAGAAGCTCTAAAGCGCCCACGCGCTTTGAAGAGGAGAAAAGCGGCGCGGTCACGTTTTCCGCGTGGTTTCAGACGCGACATGTAATGTAAATGTAAAGCAACTGTGCGTATGTGTTGGCCGTTTCGGTGGCTGCTCGAGCCGAGCCCCGGAGGACCCAGGGGATCAGGGCATATCTGCGTGTTTCTTTGTAGCACTTCCACTCATAAAACAACAAGTGAGGAAACCTTTTTGGGGTTATAATGTTTCCGCGCTGAAAACGCGTTCTGATGATGTACTGGTAGCGCAGATTGATACTTTTTCGCAACTTTGAATGACTAAGAGAGAACATCCGTTTCTCAACCGAAGGCTGCAACCTCCGGAGGTCGCATATGCAGGCTGTATGTCATCAAGCCTTATTATTTTCATACATTTGCAACTCATAAGCATATTACAACAATGTATGATCAAAAAAGAATAACAGTCAAGCTTTCAAAAATGATATTGGTATGAAAAATTACTGTACATTTGAATCCATTTTTCTTTGTCTTTTAGGTGTTGGCAACAGCAACAGACGTTGAAAAAAACACTACAGCTTCCTGACTCTAATTGTCTTAGGTAGTCTATTTTTTGTAATGAGTTGTAAAGCATTGCAAAGACAGAGGCTATGAAGGACACACATTAGTTTAATGTGGATATGTTTATGTGAAAGGCAAACAGATTTTTTGCATGTAAACCATTTGTTTATGCTTAGGTGAATTGCTCACAGCAAGCGTTTGGATGCTGAGCATCGGGTGGTTGTGCCTCCACATCCCAACTTCGTGGCTGGAAAGGCAGTTTGTTTTCTAGCTACTACAACTTTAATCTGGTGTACCAGGAGCAAGCATCTTGCACACTGGAGTTTATTCAAAGGTAACTATGTGCTTGAAGTACAATGCAGTTTATCATTATTTTGTAAAGTGTGCTGTTATGAGTAACAGAGATTTTATTTTGCTTAAAGTTTACTTACAGGAAATCCCTAACATGATTTTTTTAGTTGATAAATTGGGTTAAGTTAGCAGTTATTTACCCAAATGCTTTATATCATTGCAGAACCAATTCATTGTAACATTCAAACATTGACAATAAAGATTTATTTGATTATATATTTTGAAAAGTAGTTCTGCATTAACTGAGCATTTAGGTAAATAAACTGCAAACGTGCTTTTTTTGGTTAAATGGCATTCACAAGAAATCCCAGATGAACGTTCATTTTACAGTTATGCATGATTTCATATGCCCACCCAGCCCTCACCCTCCCCTCTATGGCACAGTGATGCTCAAAGCAAACACACAAAAAAGGATCTGTATGCATATACTGTATACACACACATATACACACACCTACATACATATACTGATACATAAACATATCTTACACACCTTCCTAGATGTTTAAAAAAAAGAGATTTGCATGACCTTTGACGATCATTCATTTATTCATGGTTTCATTGGGGTATGAATGAGACTTTGTTATAAAAACCATAGGATTCGGAGTCATAGGATTAGTTCTTTTGGAGTTTTTTCACAAGGCTGTAGGCCTACATGTTATCAACCGTAGTGATGTATTTGCATGGACATAGCCCTGTGCTATGAGTCCTTTAATTGTAGATCTTTGGATGGACCAGCCCAACAGCAGCAAACTTAGACAACCAAAGAACATTTTACCAAAGACATGTCTTGTGTTCCTCAACAGAATACATTTATTTTCCTGCTTTAGGGTGCCCTCTGACCACTCCCTACATTGGAACAATTTTGTTCATTACAGACTGACAGTATAACTACGTAGTGGAGCGTCGTATCTAGAATGTTTTTCAAGTCTGAAAGCATTATAAAGCCGCTTAATACACTTAATATGGTGTATTATGTTATGAATACGAAAATGTTATATTGTTGTGGTTTGTTTTATTGTCCCTTGAACCAGGGGATAGTTGGGAAATTTTCAACCAGAGGACCTGCTGCTTGAGGTTATGTTAATGCAACTAACCTAACCATAACTGATGCAATTTTGTGACTAGAAATCCAAATCATCCCTTTAACTGTTATGACCCTATATTTCACTATAGTCATTGCATTGCAGAGCCACTTCCTGGTTTAGCTTGCCTGGACAGCACAGCTGAAATTAAATGAATAATAATTCCCAGCTTAATTTTTCTGTTGCAGTTTTTCTGCACCTAGGCTGAAAAGGGCAAATCAGCTTGATTTGCACAGCCTAATGTGTTTTGCACTCTCTTGTAGAGCAGTTAAGGCACTTTTTCATAAAGTTTATTTTCATGTGATTTTGTGATTTCAGATGCTTCATTGGACTGAACCCCTCCAGTGGGACCAAGACAGCAAAGGTGGTTAGCCAAAAAAGCGGGAAGGTACAGGAGAAAAAAAACAAGTGCATTAACCCTCACGTCTCCTCTCTACTCAAGCGGCTGATAGATTTTGAATGGCTTCAATTGTAAGTCTCAAGCGACTTCCTCACAATATGAATGGACATGGTTCTAAATGTTTTCTGAATTTCAATGAATGTTAAGAAAATAAATAGAATATGCTGTTAAAAAAGACCTTCTGAAAATGTACAGTATTGTAACACTGTATTTCGTTTTAATAATAAAATTTCATGATTTTGTATCTTGGACTATGGTTTTATTTAACAGTTAAAGAGAATCTTATCCAATGATGTTTGGATTGAAAGCAGGCCTGGTCTTATTTAAAACACTTAACAATAGGCATCAGCAAAGATACAAATGTAAAGAACAAAATTAACTATTTATTTTTACAACAACATAATGTATTGTAAAATATTAACAGATTTTTGCTGGCAACTCGAGTTGGCAGCAAAAAGATGTAATTATTTCAAAACACAATATGTTGTTGTAAAAAATATTCTACAATAATATATTGTATTGTGAGGAATTTACAGATATTACCTGGCAACTCTAGTTGCCAGGTAAAATCTGTAATTTGAAAAGAATACAAGATAATGTTGTAAACTAAATTACAATAAAGTAGTGTTTTAATATAAAAACCTAATACTTTGCTGTAATTTATGTACAACAATAACCTGTAAACGAAATCCAGTATTATACTGTAAATATTTTTTACAGTTATTAAAAGCAAATTCACAAGACTTTACAAGATTTTACTGGCAACTTTTTTGCCAGGTACTTACTGTAAAATCTACAGGCAAATTCGTTACAGTGTTGCATTTACGCGGTAATGTTCGTGTGGGATTTTTAATGTACAGTGACGAACTCTGTCAGATTAAAATCGGCTGTCACGCGGCGCAAACACACACAGAGGTGCGCTGAAAGAGAGATTCTCATTATAAAACAGATTCTTAAACAAGATTTTAAGCCATTTATGTGTTTTTACCGAACTTTAGAAGAGAAAACACAGTGATGAAAACGCGGTTGAAGTGGCTGTCATTTATATTCACGCCGGAGCCTGAAGAAACATCACTCTAGACTCCACTCCGTCCCGCGATTCCGCCCCTCCGTGTTCGTCGATAAGGTTTCATGCACGAATGTAATGCTCAGTTAGGTTAAACCAGGCTCGATGAGGTAACTTATTTCCTTGCCTTTTTTCGGAACCAATATTGTTGCATCGTCCCTCTCTCAGTCGCCACCAGGATTTTCTGCAATGGCCTCGTTTTTCCTCTCATTTCTGTGAAAATTGCTGCTCCAAATCCACCAAGTAAACCGACGTGTATATGTTTGCCGCTTTGTTTCGCGTCACGCGAGTGACAGCCAAACTTCGCAAATGAGGAGAAGAGAGGAGAGAAACGATTGGGTCTGATTGGTGAATACAATCATACTCCGCCATCCGCCATTTGCGAACGGTCAGAAACACGTCCTTGTTGATACTTGGAAAGGAAGGAAAATGCATCTCTTTGTCTGCTGCCACCGGTGTGGCCCTGTTGCGCGGGGACGGCAATTGTGGTTCCGTCCCGGGTTACCATGGCGACGGCTGTGAGATACCCCCCTCCCCCCTTATTTTTTTTTTTACATATCTGCATGATTCACGTAGGTCACATTTTCAGGTCGGAAAATCCGGAATTCCGGATTAATCCAGAAAAATCACATCCCTGAGTCTGTTAACAAAAATGACGTGAATGTGGTGTGGGCGGTAGTGCGCGTTGAGTGCGTGAGACCCCATTTCGCTTGGTAACTTTAAAACAAGTGATTTTAAGCCATTGAAACACAAACAACAGATCTATATGCGCACTAGGCCTGGCAAACTCGATTCCTTTTAAGGATCCGGGTTATTGTGAGTCACTCACTACAGTGATCCGGGTTGTGTCACTTGAGTCAGTATTGCTAAATCACCAAGGAAACTCAGTACAGACCCACTTGTAACAGGCTGATCCGCGCGACTTGAGATTCTCAGAGCCGGAAACATTGCAGACTTGCAGACCATGGGACTCATGAGACTTCACTCGCTCTACAGATCCACTAACCGGCTGATTCGCACAAACTAATTCGAGATTCTCAATCAGTGCCGGAAACATTGCAGTCTCGAGTCCGCAATGTTTCCGGCTCTGAGTGGAAATCTCAGGTGAGTTCTCGCACAGATCAGCCGGTTACGAGTGGATCTGTAGAGCGAGCAAAGTCTCATCAATAATGTTGCAAGAGTTTGGTGTGTGGTGGTGCTGTTTATGGTTTTACATTTGAATTGTTGTAGGACTCAACTGATCCGGGTTAATGATACTAATGATCTCTCACTGCTCTTTCATCACTGACTGTTTATCTTCAGTGGGCTTGAGTTTTGTTCGTTTTAATCTTCTTTTTTACGCTTGGATAAGTTTTTTTCTGAGAATTATGAAAATTTTATGGCATTAAATATTTTAATAACATAAAAACCTTATTAAAATATTAAAAACTCTACCGTGATACATATCGTTATCATAATATAAAATGAATCCTATCGTGATATAACATTTTGGTCATATCGTCCACCCCATTTGTTGTGTTAACGTCTTTAGTTACTACTGTTTTACAACAAATGCTAAGGTTAAGTGGTTTACCACGGTCATTCGGTTTGAATTCAAAGTGCTCATATTGCAGCGTTCACGTTTGGCTTTGAAACCAATTTCATCTTTTTTTATTCCTCCAACTCACAACTAGCATCTTCTCTCTCTTCCTGGCGATCCCCTAAAGCACTTCCGTCTCCCCACACAAAAGACCATGCAACTGACAAGAGGGCTCACTCCTCCAATGCTAAGGTATCGAGAGATGTCATCGAGTCTCTTTGGGAGAGAAAGAGAGACGAGGAAAACAAGCATGCAAATGGAAATTTCAGGCCGGAAAAATTATAGAGCTAATTTGTTTTAATTGTGCGATTAATTGATTTATTGACTATCGCGGCAGGCCTAGTCACAACTTTTTCGACAGTGGGGTATGCATACAGTCACCTCCATAAATATTGGGACAGATATTCTGTCCTAATATTTATGGAGCTGACTGTATCTATGTAACCCTTATAGTTATAAGATATTTGTGCCTTGTCTTTAAGCTGTTATGCATAACAATGGGCCAGATATTCACCTTTGCATATATGTCATTACTCACTACACTTGTTAATGAAAGAAAAGATGGACAGTGTAGACTGTCATTCACACAAAATGGGTATTGCTGCAAAAGAACCACATTACTGTAGTTAACTAGCAAGTTGGGCCATGTTTTTTTTAAACAACTATATTCCCTTAAAAGTGATTATTTGTTAATCACTGTAGCTTAATAGTCAAAGAGTGTCTAGTGAGTGGTTCACAATTGTTTCGACTTATTAACAGTGCTCATGTTGTCTTGTATTCTGTCTTTCAGGTGAAGACCTAGATGAGGAGGCTTTTTTTTTCTCTTAGATGAGGACACTATCAAAAATCTTGTCTCCAAAGTTGGCCCCAGGCTTAAATTCCTGAGGCTCTTCAGAGAAAATAAAAGTTAGATCCAATACAGCACTAAGGGCTTTCATCACAGCTGATTAATATGCAGATGGCGTATACATGCTTTAAGTGCAATAGGCTAATCCCTGGTGATATCAAGACTCTTATCACATCTATGCATAGTTCACAATGTAAATAGTTCAACAACATATTTTCAGTGTTGTGAAAGCAGTTGTAAAAGGAAATTTTCCTTAATTCGTTCTTATAGAAGGCACCTTCATAGGGAACACTACGAGAACCAGGCTCTGGCCCAGCCTGCCAATGTATTGCATCAGCCTGCTGATGTTTTTAATGTTGATGAAGATGATAATCAAGAACAAGTTGAAAGTGTACAATCAGAGCATTTAGACGATGATTGAGATGAATTGGAGCAAGATGCAATTACAGACAGTGTAGCTCAACTAAGATCCAGGTCTTCCCATACATTTACTAACATAAACTATGTGGTTAAACACACCTCAAGCTTAATTGGTGACATTGTGAACAGACTAAAAACCAAGACAATGTCATTGTTTAATTAGATAGGTCATGATCAGAGCCCACAGGTAGAAGAGCTCCGGCAGGAATTTTCAGACGCAGCCAGGCATTTCAAAGGACTGGAAACAGACTACAAACAGATAAAGTATTTCTCAAACTCTGGAAACTTAATTCAGCCAGTTGAGGAGGTTTTACCAAGCACCTCATATCTTCAGTAGAGGGATACAGTCACTGGCAAGTTGCTGTGGGTGATACCTATCAGGGTATTCCACTCAAGCCTCTTCTAGTCAAGATACTGGAACTTCCTGGCATTTTACACCCAATGATGGATTGGCAAAGGAAAAAGAGTGATATTCTTTAGGATGTGTTTCACCAGAGAATTTTGTAAATCACATCCACTCTTTTCGAAAAAGGTGTCTGTGCCATTGTTGTTGTATAATGATGATTGTGAAACCGTTAATCCTCTTGGCTCAAAGACTGTGGTTCACAAGTTAGGATTTATATAGTTCATCCTGAAGAATTTGCCACCAGATCTCCTGTCCAATTTACAGTCACACTTACTGCTAGCAGTTTATAAATCTGATGACCCAATGACCTACGGCATTGGTGCAGTGTTGTGCCCAATCATGTATGAATTAAAGTGTCTCAAAGGATGACAACACTGTTAACATTTGTGACTTTCAAGAAGTAGTGAAATTCACAGTTGTCCAGGTAGTTGGGGACAACTTGGGTTTAAATGCTATTCTTGGGTATAGTGAGAGTTTCAGTGGAAATCATGTGTATCGGCTGTGTAGGGTAAACAGAGATGTCTTGAGAGTACAGACTTTTGCTTGATGCCAATACTCACAGGGCAGATTTGGAGACAGACAACCCCTCTTAGACAGGCCTTAAAAGGGACAGTGTTCTAAACAGCCTGTCGTTCTACCATGTGACAGACAATGTAGCTGTGGATGTAATGCATGCCATTCTGGAAGGGGTGGGGGCATACGAAGTCAAGCTTGTGTTAAAATCATTAATTGAGCAAAAGCACATGTCACTAGATAAGCTTAACTACCACATTACAAGCTTTGATTATGGCTTTTCTGATGTGAGAAACAAGCCATTGTTAATAGGCAAGAGTGATCTCAAGAATAATGACAGCCCTCTGCGACAGTCTGCAGCTCAGATGTGGTGCCTACTTTGTTTACTGCCTTTAATGATAGGTGACTTGATCCCCACTGATAGCAAAGGGAGCTTCTCCTACTTTTACTCATGTCCATGGAGATCATCTTCTCACCAGCAGTTAATCTTGCAGCAACACGCTACCTTAGCAAAATCATTGAAGACCACCACTCTATTTTCTTGGAGCTCTATATTATATTAAGTATAAGTATATTAAATTGTTCTGGATTCAAAATCTGTGTATGTGTCTTAATATTTTATGATTTTGCATATTTTAATATTACTTGTTAAATCTAAAAAAGCTTTATAATAAAATAGTAGTGTGATACGAATACATTTCTATTAATGTAATGCTAGTATATTTCTCTTAGTGTAATGCTAGTATATTTCTAATATGCTGAAGTACTATTGAAGTGCAGTTATAGCACAATAAAATTAAGCTTCAAATGTATTCTAACTGTATTTTAAGTGTATGAGAAGGGCATTTCAAATGAATTAAAAAAAAAGTACACTTAAATTGCACTAAATGTTGTTCCAATTTAAGAGAATTTCAATATATTAAATATAATGCAAATAGATTAAAATTGACTTTAATTATATCTTGAAATGCATTTAATATATTTGAAGTTGTTTCATAATAATAATACATTTAATATGTATTTAGTGTATTATCATTTAAATATATTGGCCCTCATTTATCAAAAGTACGTACACCAAATTTCCAGCGTACACCCAAAACCACGGTGACTTTGAGATTTATCAATATGGACGTTGGCGTACGGCACGCTCAAATCCTACGCCAGCTCAGGAGGTGGTGTACGCACATTCTGAGTTAGTGCAGAAATGCGCAAACAATTCCTAACACCACAAAACGCACTGACAAATGAAAATATATGATATATTATGACCCACTGTAAAAAAACAAAAACATAGTAATTATAAACTTCAGAGTTTATTTTTATGCAACATGTACTTCAATGTTTAATTTGTGAGACTTTACCGAAGCATTTGATTTGTAGGCATACAGTATGTATTCCTTCAGTTGAGAGCATGGGCGCTTTACCTGACGTTTCAGGGCAAAGCATGTGAGCGGATCGGAACGGAGCCTTGAGCGGTGCGGTAATATTACCATCAAAGCGCCTCTCTCCGCTCGCTCAGCACCGCTCGTTGAACCCAGAACGCCCTTTAATAATTTGCTAGTTCGAGAATCTGTAAAAACGTCTAGCAATAAGTTATGGAATTCAAGCCTTCTACATAAATGTAAAGTAAAAATCAAAGTTAAGATTGGACAGGAAGAAAACATTGAAAAGAAGTGCGGAGAGACTGTAAAAGTCAGCAAATATTCATCCTGGAATCTGAAGCTGCACATTGAAAGAAAGCACAAGGATGTGCTACGAAAACATGGTAATAATGCATCAAAAGGTGAGCTAGTTACATACTATTCGATGATAAATAAATAGCTACACATGAATAGGTAAGGTAAAATGCTTGTGTTGAATGGAGCCATAAATCCGATCATGATGACATGCGGACAAAATCATGGCCACGAATTATCTTTTATGCTACATTATGAACACTTCTTTTTCTTATTTGGTTTAAAGTATGGCCATAAATATAAAATTCGTTCCCAATATTCAACAGTTTGTTCCTTGGAATTAATTATTATAATATTTCGTCATTACTATTACAATTATTATTACTTCAAATTATGAATTAGTCTAGTAAAACATGTGGATGTCGTGGAAACAAATTGTTAATTTGAATTATATCCGGAGCTCCGTATCAAACTGGATCTTAGCTAACAAACAACTGTATGTAAATACAGAAAAACACACTACAAAAGTTACTACATCATTTTAAAATATTATTTGTAAAAAACTTAACCGAACCATTAAGCAGACATATAATTTAGATGTAGGCAACATTAAATAATAATAATAATTTTTAATTATTCTTCTAAATATCAATTAAGCGTCATTAATAATAAAAATAATAATACAAATATTACAAAACGTCATGCAATTATTAATGTGTTTTTAATCCCGCTCTTTAAACTCCCAAATAAAACAATTTTATTTCTTTCCACTTCCCTAGTTTCTCGTCTTTGCCGTCTTCCATGTGTCAATGTCGTAAAATGAGGGCGTGGGGGAGGCGGAGACTTGAATTTATATGGGCTTGTTATTCTAATGACGATCGTTTTCAGCCGCCGCATTTATGAAGGGCAGATATTGCGTACACCTGAATTTCAGTGGTACGCACAGCTTCATAAATCAGGCGGTGAGACGAGTGTAAGCATAATCTTACGCCAACATATACGCCCGTTTCTACGCAAGAATGATAAATAAGGGCCATTAAGTATGTCCCAAAATATATAATTTAAATACATTTCTTTTTCACCTGAAAAGAATGAGTTTTGTGGACTTATATCAGTCACTTAAAATGTTTTCTCTCAAAAATACAAACATGTACATACATGTAGCTCATATAATATAGTAGCCCATATAATAGTCTAGTAGCCAACGAGGTGAACCCGGAAATGTTTAGTACACCAAAGTTTTATTGCAGAAATGTGAAGTATGGGTCCCCAGCATACAGAAACTACCGGATGCTAATTTGCATATGCTGAGCAATTTGCATAATTTGCAATATTAGCTTAATCGTCCATTTTGACCACATATTTTGCACTGAATGGCCAATTTCTACAATATGTGAGTGGCTTTAGAGGTTTTAGAGGATGCTGATTTCATTTCTGGCATTTTCAGATGTCAAAGAGCTAATTTTATTACAAATTTTGATTTATTTAGTCAATTTTTTATTACTTTCAGTCATAATTTTAGATTATTTTATGGTAAATAAAATAATCTAACATTTTTAGAATAATGATTGCTCTTGTAAATGTTGATGGATTGTGTACAGGCTGTAGTGATGCTGAACCCCCCCCCCCCCCCCGACACTTTTAAAGATTCAAAATTGCTTTTTGGATAAACAATGAATCTTTGTTAGGCTTAATGTTATGCATTTCTGGATGAAAAAGCAATGTGGTATTTGACATAACTTGGATCCTGCAACTGTATGATACATACTAACGGGTTAGGTCTTTAAGACACCCAATGAGATGACATCACCTAAGCCCATCACCACATCTGATCAACAAACTATTTACAAATATACACTATATACATGCCATACAAGACAGGTCTCGCAAGTCATTAATGCAACAGCTGAATTGCATAATGGTTGCCCAGGTTGGTCCCCAAGTCACAAGATCCATCGGGGACCCAACTAAAACTTCGCCAGACGCAAGGCTAACCAAGAGGGCTTCACCTCCGCACCACGGCAAACTTGTAAATATACAATACATACATGCCACACAGGACAGGCCCTGCAAGTCACTAGGGCCATGGTAGAAGGGCTTTCCAGGTTGGTCCGCAAGTTGCATAATCAGTTCCTCTCCTTCTTTTAAACCCATCTTCTTTTCCCAGGCTGGTCAACTGATTTCCATAGCAGCACCTGTAGGTGGGCACGTCTTCCATGAAGGCACAGATTTCGCTCTGTAGGAGGTAGTGCTTTCAGTTCTGGGGGCCTTTTGCGCTTTCGGTAAAGTTCATACCAGGCTCCATCCAAGGTTACAAAGATCCTCTGATTGTAAAGAGCCAGAAAAAAAAGCCCTTGTTGCTTTTGTGATCTGTAAATCTGTGCCTTCTGCCTCTCAAATACAGTGGAGAAGCTTACCAGGTACGACTCTCATGGCCTAGAGAGTGCAGACACCTTTCCCTTCCCGACACGATATGAGGTCGTATCACATCCCGAAAGAGCATGCATCGCAATTGTCAATTGGTTTACTAGCAGTTGCACTTGAGTAAATAGATATCTTCCTGAAAACATTGTAACACCTGGAGTGATACTGAGCATCAGCTGCAGGTAGGCCATTCACCCGTAGCTTCACAACTTCTGCCCAATCATCCTGCCGTTCATGAATCAGTTCACTAAGCTTTGGAACAATGGATCCACAGAGAAATGAAAGAATAGGTTGAGGAGGTGGGAGAGGAAGAGGAGGAGGCAGAGTAGGAGGGAAAGTAGGAGGACGTGGTGATGGAGGAGGAAGAGGACATGGTGAAGAAATAGGTAGAGGAGGAGGAGGGAGAGGAAGAGGAGGAGACAGAAGAGGAGGGAAAGGAGGAGGACATGGTGAAAGAGTAGGAAGAGGACATGGTGAAGGAGGAGGAAGAGGAGAAGGACGTGGTGAAAGAGGAGGAGGGAGATGAAGGGCAAGGTGACAAGCAGTCTCAGATGAAATTCGAGCCACTCTAGTTGACCATGTCCTTGTCCTTGGTATGACTATGAGAGAGGCTGAGCAACGAGTAAAGCCTAATTTGAGTGGCCTCACTGTTGCCTCCATCTTCAGAGCCTTCAGGAAGGAAAACCAATAGATGTACTTACAGTAAGACTGCTCTGTACAGTAACTTTAGAGTGCATACACGGTTGGACTATTCTACTGGAATAAAGAAATACATCAAATTGCCTTGCATACAGATAGACATATTACAGTTTTTTACGATTGGTTACACACAAAATCTTTTCATGTCACACGATTTTCAAAACCTCTCACTCAAAGTGCAAAACTACATGCCAAATCTTCAAAACCATAAGCTATTTCTCAGCCTTTGACTCAGTTTTCAATTTCATAAAACACTTTTTTCAAAACACTACACACAATTCTCTACCTAAAACACAAAGATCTATGAGGAAGTCACTTGCTTTCCTTTTCCAAACACAACCAATCAAAATGCTACACTTTTTAACCAGGTCACACAGACACACTCCTCACATGTGAAAACACTAAATGCTTTACTGATCACTAACCAATCACTGCTTTACTTTACAGTAGTATAGATATGCCTATAAATAGGTCAAAGGTCACTGTTTTGTCAATCTGCACCCCCCCTGCCAATTCCTGGAACATGACCCCACACACAATTTACTGTATTCTACTGTAAAGAATATACTTTTGGTTTACATGTTTATAGTTTTGTTGTATGCTAATGTATACAACAGTAATATTTGGACTAATAAATATTTTCTGTTTCTACATTGCATTGGCGTCTCCGGTGTACTTTTTACCCCTCTCGGCAGATTACTTTCACTGTAGAACATTGTATTGAAATGTAGATATAAGCTCATGAAAGACCAAAGAGCTTTAGATTTAGAACAGCAGTGTTTACATGGTATATCCAAAAATGTATTATTTTGAAAGAAGTGTTTGCCATTTGATGCAAATGCTTCATTTTGACACGTGTTTGTGGCATTTTGAATGCAGTGTTGCATTTTGAAGGAGATATGTGCTATTTTGCATTTTGTGTGTGCAGTTTTGAGAATTGTGTGTAGAGTTTTGAAAAAAGGAGACTTAGTTTTGCAAACGTGTGTAAGCAATTGGTAAAAACTGTAGTAGATGGATGCCAGGGGTGGATCATATTTTACCCTCGCTGTTTGGCTAGGATCAATATAGTCTGTGATGTGGATGAGATTCTCTGGCCTGACCCAAAACAAAGAATCCAGTCTTGAGGCAGAATATTTTTTTTTTTACAGTTTTTTTCGATTGCTAAACGACAGTGGGCACAACTGGAGCTACATGTGCAAAACACTAACTACAGTCTGCACTACCAAAAGTCACATGAGCACAACTCTAAACACATGGCTCAAAACAGCTCCGTGCAGCCAAACACTAAACACAACCCTCACTGAGATAACACACACTGTCACTCAGAACACACTGAGAGGAAAAACACTAACATCAAACACCAATACACAAAATACTAACTTTATATCTTTACAGTTTTAACAATTTCAGTGATGTCACACCAAATAATGTTTTCTTTAAAGAATGATTTATTTATTGATTTATCACATTATTTTTTAGAACACCATAATTTTTTAAGGTAAATGAAAATTAGCAGTTTGCTTCAGTTGTCTATAGTAATTTACGGAATTACAGTAATGAGAAAAAAAGGTAGAAACTTAAAGTACATGAAAGGTAATATTATATATAAATGAAATACATATATGAAATTGAAATTTATATTTATATGAAATTGCAATCAGCAGTGTTTGAAAGGCACAAGGCTGAAATCAATTGTGTTTTGAATGTGTGGTTCACAGTTTTGATAGCAGTGTGTTAGCATTTGAACAAAGTGCTGTAAATCCACAGTGTTGTGCAGGTTGTGATTAAAGTCATGGAATAAGTGTGTAAAGTTTTGAAAACTGTGTTCAAGCAATGAAAAACGAACTAGAGTTTGGTCCACATGAACTGCTGCTGTGCAGACTGTAGTTAGAGTTTTGCACATGTGACTCCAGTTGTGCCCACTGTCGTTTAGCAATCGAAAAAAACTGTAATATACAGTTGTGCTGTGTAGCACATGAATGAATAGAAATGTGCTAATGCATACATTTGATTGTGTCTTTTTTGGTCATGTGAAAAGGTTTTTGAGGAGGAGAACAACAAGCAACTTACCAGTTTTGGATATATTGTTTTGAATTTATTGCACCAGTGTGTAATACTATGTTGTTGTGTGTGTGTGTGTGTGTGTGTGTGTGTGTGTGTGTGTGTGTGTGTGTGTGTGTGTGTGTGTGTGTGTGTGTGTGTGTGTGTGTTTTTGAAAGCTTTTGTGTGAAGTCTGAGAAAAAAGTTGGGTTTTTCAGTAAGAGTGAATGGTTTTGAGTGTAGAGCTTCATTTTGACCTGAAAATATGATGTTTGGAGTATTGGGTGAGATGTTATGGAATTGTGTTTACTGTTTTGAGAATATGAGGCATAGTTTCAAGAAATGTGTTTAAGCAACTGAGAAAAACTGTAAGCCGATATAAGAATATAAAAATATCTGCAAGAAAAATTTCGACTTTAAAATTACTATGCTCCCTTGCTTTACAACACACTTATTATAACTACAACAGTTCACTGCAACAGATTATTTGCATAAAAACATGACCGGACCTCAAGAATTGTAAACAAATTGAGGTTATTAACATTTACACCAAAAGAGCATGAGTTCTTGTGATTCTGAAATGTAAAAATATTGTGTTTGCCATAAAATAACCTAAAATTTGTCCGATATTAAATAA
The DNA here is from genome assembly GCF_030506205.2 of Paramisgurnus dabryanus. Taxonomy (NCBI): domain Eukaryota; kingdom Metazoa; phylum Chordata; class Actinopteri; order Cypriniformes; family Cobitidae; genus Paramisgurnus; species Paramisgurnus dabryanus. The sequence continues at coordinate 18,575,430 of NC_133345.1, forward strand.
AAAATGTGTCTTAATTAATCAAAATCTGTTAAAGAATTTACCATTTTGAAATCTAAAAATGCCAAAAATGAAATCAGCATCCTCTAAAACCTCTAAAACCACTCACTTATTGTAGAAATTGGCCATTCAGTGCAAAATATGTAGCCAAAATGGACAATTAAGCTAATATTGCTAATTATGCAAATTATGCAAATTGCTCAACATATGCAAATTAGCATCCGGCAGTTTCTGTATGTTGGGGACCCATACATCACATTCATGCAATAAAACTTTGGTGTACTCAAGATTTCCGGGTTCATAATGGGGCTCTATGGGCTGGCTACTAGACTATAATATAGTTTGAGCTGAATGCGGTGTTATGAGACTTTTGCCATTATTATGTTTTTAAGCAACTGAAAAAAGCACAAATGTCAGTGCAGGTCAAAACTTCTCCAGGGCCCTAAAAACCCCTTAGACCCCAGAGGGTTAACTCTTTCACCGCCATTGACATATATCTCGTCAATCTCGTCAATATCTCGTCAATTAAGAGAAAACGTTTCCCCACCAATGACGAGATTTTCCGTCTTTCCGCAATACCGCTATTATCCAGAAGTATTGCCCTATGGCAAGCGGCTGCATGCCCGTGTCTGTTTTAAAGATCGCTCTGAATGGGATCTCTATGAAAAGTCCATCACAAAAATGGAATTATCTCTGCTTTTTGCTCAAAATGTGGTGTTTTTGCAGAAAAGAGTTAATCTGTGATTCGTAAAATGGGATTTGTTCAGCTCCACTGAAGGATTTGTGAAGGTGTAACTGTTGTGTTGTATTTGAGAGAATAAAAACTATAAGTTGGCAACTCTTCTTCTGTGACTTCAAATTTACTGATACACAGGTGTGCAGATGTTTTGCACCAAATATACCTTCATAGATATCCCAAAAGCACCACCACAATCACAGATGTATACAGTATAAATCTACATGTAATTGAGAGCATTCTGAAAGTGTACTCGTAAACACATAAACTGAATGTGTTATCATCATGTCAGTTTATTGTAAGCAAGAAAACACTTTAACAGCCAATGGCATTTACAGCTGGGGAAACTGGATGGATTTTTAGACCGGTTCCGTGTTAATCAACATCCAACTCGGGCCAAAATTTACTCCGAATAATTTAATAAACCGTTTACAATCTTTAGCCCATGGGTAACAAATTTACGAAAGGAGAAATCGTCCACTCTTTCAATAGCTATTATCTGACAACTATTGATAGCTAATATTACAATGCAGTAATTTAATTGATATGCATTTAAAATGAATTAACTCTCATTTAGTTGTTGATGTAGAACTTTTATAAAAAGCTTTTTTGCATATAATACAAGCAGTGTCTGAGAATGAAAAGAGGCGTTTATTTAATTATTATTTCAAGATTATCATGTAGCCTAATATTAGACACCAGAGTTGAGTAGATGATCTTTAATTTGCGGGTCTGAACTAAACATCAACGGAGACATGAATTACCTCACAAAAGTTTAAGATCCTATATATTACAATCTTGAACGTAGATATAAAATGAACACAGAAGGGAAGTTTAACAACGCTGTGAAGCACAAGCAAACATGCTGAAAGAGGAAATGAAGGCAGCTAGTGGATTATATGAAAAACCATCAGGACATCAATATGGGCTTATTTAAGTGCATGTGCATCCTTACCTCAAGATAAAGTTATAAACTGGACTGATGATTTAAATGTTGTTTAGATGTGCGTTGTTAACTTTCCGGATTATTTGTTCCAGCATAATATTCCTTTCCTGCTCGTTCACTTCTCCACATGGACTGTTTGTTTACAGTGTCCTGTGTGCATGTTCGACTTCATTTGGCACCACGCAGACCGCTTGGCAGACATGGGGACTTGTGACTTGGTGACTTGGACTCGAGTCGACTCGAGTCGCTATTTTTGTGACTTGTGACTTGACTTGACAAAAAATAAAATACTTGAGACTTGACTCGGACTTGGAAGTTAAAGACTCGGGACTTGACTTGACACACGATGACTTGAATGACTTGAGTGTTAATCACATCATGTTTTCAGTTTAAATATAAAATATATAAATTATTTAAAAAAATAAAGTCGACCCAGCTGGAGCGCAGGCTGAGAATGGTGTTGTCATGACTGAATCACGACACTATCATTCGCCATTCCCTCTCGTATCTTACGCACACCACGCCCACTTAGATCAGATATCAACATGTCAGCCGGAGGGGTATGGAGGGTCATCGCTTTTGGCTTCAACAAGATGGCAAAAAACGAACATTGCGTTGCAAGACATGCAACATTAAAATCACAGGCAGCCAGACGGCAGCCTTCAATTTTGGTCGTCATTTAAAGAACCATTATGCCCAGTAAGTCCTTGTCAATTTGTTAATATCTGGTTAGTTGGTAGTTAGCTAATGTAATAATAGCTAATGTAGCCCTCATCATACTGTGTTGGGGACAAATGTGGGCAAAATAATTTTGATTTATTTTATACTTTTTTTATTTTTGAATACTTCTTTTTCAAGTTTGCCACCTGAACACACACACAGAGAAAAATTACTTGATTCTACAATGTTAGGGGCGGTTCACATGTCATGTCTTTTGCGCTCTCAAGTTCGTTATTTCAAATTTAGGCGCACGAACGGAAGAGGTGCGACGTGCTCGTTTTTTCTGGGCACATGTTTGAGAGAGAGAGAGAGAGAGAGAGGGAGAGTGTGTGTGTGAGAGAGAGAGAGGGGAGAGAAATGTAACAAAGTTTAATGTTGTACGTAAACTGTGTTTGAGAGAGAGGGAGGTGTTCAGAGAGGGGTCTGTTGGATGTTAAGCTGTTATTTGTTTTATGGACTCAATGTAGAAAATTTCAAACACGGTTGGCAGAATTGAAAAATAAATAATTTATGAAGTTACAATTTTGTTTGATTCCAAGATGTATTTTACTGAACATGAGTATTTACAATGCAAATCCAAATTATTGTAATTTACTGATAGTTACTTACTGTATATCTTGTCACTTTATTAAGATCAGATTCTGCAGGTAAAATTACAATAAGGTGACTTGACTTGGACTTGACTTGACCTACTACAGGACTTGACTTGACTTGACATAGCCTGTGACTCGACTTGACTTGCCCAAGAAAAAAAATACTTGGGACTTACTTGAGACTTGAAGGTTCAGACTTGAGACTTACTTGAGACTTGCACATGTGTGACTTGGTCCCATCTCTGCCGCTTGGTGATGTCAAAGTACAGCGAGAGTGAATTTAAATCAGACTTCTCCGTGTAATTTCTCGAATCACTCTCACGGTACTTTGACGTAAGTCCCTTGTCAGTTCTTGTGGCGCGACATCAGTCTGCTCTTCAGTCACTTTCGCGCCACCGAGGTCGTTTGATTTCATATGCCGATCATAGTGCGCAGTTCTACATGAAGTCAAACACACAAAATATATAGGCTACTGTTTATTATATTCAACCCGCCAAAGTAGCAAGTGGAGCATGCTAATGGTCAGTGCTTCAGATTTAAATTTATGAACTAAAGTGTGAAATGTGTCACAAAACGATGCTGTTACGCATCCTCACCCTATTTTAAGTGGGAAATCCTTGTCCTTTTTTAGTGGGTATACGGCTTATACCTGGGTATAATATAGACTGCACACCTGGGCTGGAGCTATAGATTATTTTAGTACTTTAGTAATCGAGTATTCTAAGGATTATTCCATCCAATTATAGAGTGAGCGATAAATACTTTTTCTTTAATAAAGAACAATCCTTAATATATAAGAGAAAATAATACAGGTCTCTTAAAATTAAACAAATTTGGTTTATTCTTTTACAGGGTGTCCGTGCGGTAGTGAAAGGTAGTAAAACAATCTACAAGGGCTCTTGAAAGGCAGTAAAAGGTAACAAACGCAATTTGACTTGGTAGTTATTTTTATGCTTAATATTTGTGTCTCCATGTTTTAAATTCATCTAACATTAGGGGTGTCCCGATTCTCCAAATCCTCGATTCGATTACATTTTCGATTCTAAGGTCACGATTCGATCCGATTCTCGATTTTTACATATTTTTTTTGAAGACAAAAATGATATGCCATTATTTATTATTATTATTATTATAGTTTAACATTAACATGCACATTGCACAACTCGCATGGGGGTTTGTGGGCTTCACTTAACGCGAGAGCTTGTAGAGAGAGGATTCCTTCTTGCACGCACATGGACTTAATGCGCGTGTCTTGGACTCATAGCATCTGAAATAAATCCAGCATCATTAGCAGCTGCGCTTCTCTCTGTCTCACGTGCACGTGCACGCGCTCTCGCATCTGTCCTAAGTCTAAACATAAACTAAAGTAGTAATCCTTATGTATTTGTTCAGTTTTATGCGTTTCATGCGAGCTGAGGCAAACTATCCCTTTTGTTTCAAATATAATCCGCTGCATCTTTGCGCCTCTCTCACTCTCGCGCACGTGCAGAGAGCTGCGCTCTGTCCAAAGGCAGATCACTAGGTAGTAATCCTGTTTATGATATGCATTTCAAGGAGTTGTAGCATTCCTCGTGTTTAAAATATGATCGCGTTCCGCTGGACAGATGTTTTTAAAGGCATCTCTGAGTGTCTTTTTCCCTCTCTTGGCAAGCCGACCAGACGTGACATGGGGGCGTGGCAGCATCGGCGATCCCATTTTTTAATTCGAAATTCGAAGCTGTGACTTAATTTCGATCGATTTCGATTTAAAATCGAAATCGTGACACCCTTATCTAACATAGTTTAAAATTATATAAGGTGGCAACAGGACCTGATTGATTTGGAGTTTAAAGTGCCCATATTATGAAAAACGCTTTTTCTGGGTTTTGGGGTGTTCTTTTGTGTCTCTGGTGCTTTCACACACATACAAACTTGGAAAAAAATCCATCCATTCTGTTTTGAGTGCGATACAGGTTTCTGAATGTCCTCTGCCTTGAGTCTCAGATTGCACGGTTTCAAAATCAGCTCCGTTGTGACTACCCAGGTCTCCACCCACCAGTTAACTATAGAGCAGTCACTTCGCTGATATCCTCTATACTGTTATCATGTCTAACGGAAATAACAGCGTTATTTGGATGTTATGTATTATACTCCCGCTTACATTTAAAAACAAAGTTTTAACGCGTGTTTATCGGAACCTAAAGTGTAATCTCATTGTTACGACGTTAATAGTCCTCAGATTGTAGGCAATATTATATTCTACTACAAGATGTTTATGCGAAATCTGATGTAAACAACAGACTGTATATCTATATTTCACAGATGGTCATTCATTTTCAAAATGGTCATTGGATGTATTCTAGACGGTTTTTATGGATTATTCACACATCTGAAACGGACTGGATTCAATTTGCGATCGTTATACCAACACAAAGGTAAAAAGTCACGTTTATATTCTGCAGGTTGTCATCTTCTGTCACAAAATACTACATTTATGATGCTAGAGGATTAATAATAATATATAATATATAAAAATAATAACACAGTATGGTCTGTACTGCTCACGATACCATTGCGCACGCGCATATGACGTTAGTAGTGGGGTGTGGCCAAAGGAGCAGCGGCTCATAAATATGTAATGACCACCTCAAAACGGCACAATCTAAAATGCACTGAAACAGAGGCTACAAGAGATGGGTAAGGATCTTTTCCTACAAGCTATTTCGAGCAAACAAGCATGCACCTATTTACCTTGTGGAAAAGCAGTCATAAGATGGGCACTTTAAGCAGTCTGTGCAGATTGAATGCTCGTAGTATTTTCTCAATAGAGGTTGCGCTCCCACGTCACGTTGCTGTGCACTTAGTCACAAAAGCTTAACATTTGTACACATATTTAAGCACAGCATTTTTAAATTAAGTGATTTTAAGCCATTGAAACACAAACAACAGTGCTATATGTGCGCACTGATTCTGTTTGAGAGGAACATGCAAGCCGGGCATCCGCTTCTCATTGAGCTTGTGAGTATTTTTGCCGCTACATAAGCCTTAAATATACACATGGATCAAAATTCCCGTCTTTGCAAGTATCCTCATAAACACGACCATTTAGGTCTTAAGAGAAAGTAAATAGCTAAAAGAGAAAATGCATGTGTAACAGTATATTAGATCTGCGCCTATATGTATAAAACATCTCAGAAATGCTCTTAAGAATAGTCTTAAGCTATGACTTAAGTGTCAAAAAATTCTTAGTAAGGAGTAGGACCAGTCTGAGAACAGGAGACATTTATAAAGAAGCTGAAAGTGTAAGACTCATTCTTAAGTGCTGACTGTAGTGCTGCAAAATAAGGACTGCAATGATTTCAACCTAAAATGGCCGCCCTTAACCCCCAGGGGTCCAAAAACGTGTCGACGCGTTTTCTCCTTATCATAGAAGAATCAACTTAAAATACTCCATTATTAATAATCATACACTTACGTGTTTGACATCATTTGAAACTGTGAAGGGTCCTCTTTAATATGTGTACATTCACAATAACAATAGATCTTTGTGTTTTTGTCAAATAAAGAAAATAAACAGGGTGCGCATTTAGACATTTCTGTCTCCGTCAGCTGTCTCTCAAATCACGTTACAAAAATCAGTTGAAACTCCGCGAATACTCCCCAGGTAGCCAAAACAGTTTGGCCCAATAATGGCCCAAATCCGGCAGGCCAGAAAAAAAACACGGCCCAGTTCCGGCTGCCAGAAAAGGGCCAACTCTGGGATGAATGACGCCCCAGAATCGGCCCAAGTACACTGGCCCATGTCCGGGTGCCTAAAGTGAGCCGGCACTGCCAGCACAGTGCCAGAATCACGCCAGCTAAAACTGTACACTCAGCCGAAACTGGCCAATGTCCGGGTGCTTAAAGTCAGCCGACACTGCCAGCAAAGTGCCAGAATCATGCCAGCTTAAACTGTACACTCAGACGAAACTAGCCCGAATTTTTTTTTTAAGTGTTTTTTCCACAAAACAATATTTTATAACCTTAGACCTTAAGATATACTTATCCCTTCTTAAAAAAACTTTTATTATATTTAGTTAAAAAAAGTTAAACTGCACATTAGAAGTTCTATCCTCAATGTTTGTGATGCTTTTAATGTGTTAAGTGTCACACTTTACTGTAGGTGTTTAAAAAAGAAAGAAAAATATACAGTATGTTTACATGTTTATTTGAAACATAACATTACATTAATAAAACATTAATAAACATCTGGACACTCCTCAAGTGTACCCTAAAAGAAGGAAAGATTGAGAGAAAAGAGATAAGAGGGGGAACAGAAAATGACTCATGGTTACTTCATCAGATAGACTGAAGGCATTAATGTTAAATTGGGTAAATGTTAAAGGAATAGTTCACCCTAAAATAAAAATTCTGTCATCATTTACTCATCCTCATGTTGTTAAAGGTAGGGTAACAGATTTGATCCTGAAAGATTTTTAGTTATGCTGGTTAAGAGGCTGTTTACACTTGGTATTAAGATGTGTTTTCATCGATCGGATCACAAGTGGACGAGAGAGACACATCACGTTTACACCTGGTATTTAAATCCGTCTCTTTTGTCCACTTTCGACCGCTTCTGTGCTGAATACTGTGAGGGGGTGGTCTGTCGAGACGGTGGGCGAGTCTCTCCGCTGTCATTCAAACGCGAGCGGGAGTAATTATGAGTTTATATGGACGCAAACTAATATTATGTCGGAGTCCACTGCTTGTTTAGCAAGTAAACATGCTGCACAGTGTTTTGTACGTGTGTATGTAAGAGCTTTCTCTGATTTTCAGCGCAACTGATGAAAAAGGATCGCGCAACTTTCACATGCTTTCAAAACGAAACTACGAAGATCAGCCGCTTTAGTTTTATCAATGAAAGGCTAAAAATAGTGCTGTTCACCGTATGTTCACGCCAGAAGTAAAAAAAGACGTAAAACTTGTGTTTAATACCTCAGAATAGATAAATGGGCGGAGAGAAGGCGGTCGCGTGTGGCTGTTGGAACACATTCAACCACATTTGCGTTCCGCAACTCCAAAGCGATCCGATCGAAAGTGGTTTCGACTACCTCAGGATGTGGTTGAAAGGGGTTGAAAGTGGACGAGCTCAAAACGTTTTGAACACCGTTTACACCTGGCATTAATGTCGTCCACTTGTGATCAGATTGACGAAAACGCATGTTAATGCCAAGTGTAAACAGCCTCTAAAAGTCTCCTCACATCCTGATAGCAATCACTGTGTTAAGTTGTTTAAATGTATTTGTAGAATTTATATCATCTGTGAGATATTCTACTTTGATGAAACATTGTGTTGCTTATGAAATTCGTGTTCGTTTACGGATTAGCATAACGATATAGTTACTACGTCTACACAACCGAACGTGTGCTTAAACTAATTCTGATATAAACCAGTTGTTTATGTTGGTTATTTTGGAAGTGTTATTCACTTTGTACTGCAAAGTTTTCTCACTGGTGAATGAGACATGCGATGTGACCGTCTGATCTGTGCATGTTCATGTGTTTTGAAAGAGGCGTGACTTTGGATGGCGATTTGACTTAAGGGTGGGATCGTGATTTCATTACTAGGCGGCTACCGTTAGCATTTTTCAAAATGTGTTACCCTACCTTTAAACCTGTATGAATTTTTTCTGATGAACACAAAAGAAGATATTTTGAGGAATGATGGTAAACACACAGCAGTTTGTAACCATTGACTTCCATAGAAGGAATAAAAAAATATGATGGAATTTAATGGGTACCGTCAACTGTGTGCTAACCATCATTTATCAAAATATTTTCTTCATCATATATCACAATACTTTCAAAATACTTTTTCCTACTATGGAAGTCAATGGTTACAATGTGCTGTGTTTTTACCATCATTACGCAAAACATCTTAATTTGTGTTCATCAGAAAAAATCATGCAGATTTAGAACAACATGAGGATGAGTAAATGATGAAAGAATATCTATTGAACTATCCCTTTAACAACAATTGAAATACCTTGAATTTGCTTGTTTTCAGGCCCGCTCTCTTATTCTTTTTGCATCTCTGTCAGATGTAAGCTGCAGAAGTTTTTACGAACTTTTCTACTTCACCATCTGGTGCACGAACAGTAGTTGAATTTCTTCTGACAGATTCTTGAAAAGAAACAAAATTATTTAATTAGGTAAATGCAAGCATGTTAGTTAAACCCTGGAGAACCCAAGAACCCTTCTCTTAGAATCAATTAACATTGGCCACATTTGACCCGTGGGTTCTCCAGGGTTAAATGTTACCTACAAGCTATTCTGCTTCAAAAACAATGACAGGTACTTTAGGGTGGAAGATTTATAGCTTCATAGATTAACATTGTAATGGCTTTATATACAGTGGCAAGAAAAAGTATGTGCATTTCACAGTTTTCTGAACAAATTTGTCATAAAATGCGATCTAAACTTTATCTAAGTCAAGGGCATTGATAAACATAATGTGTCTAAAAATAATTACACAAAAACATTCTGATCTTTCATGTCTTTATTGAGAACTACCAAAAAACATCTTAGTGCTTGTGAAAAAATGTGAACCCTTAATTGAATGACCTCAAAAAAGCCAATTGGAGTCAGGTTTTAGCACAGCTATGGCCCTATTGTTTTTTCCCCAGATTCAGTTTAATTTTTTCTCAAATTCCGTGTTTTTCGTTTTATTCTGGATTCTGGTTAAATTAAATTTCAGTAATCAAAAAGCACATCTTATCAACTGAAAACATAACAGAAAATTAGCAGATCCACCACTGCAGTGAATATACTGTACTGTATGAGTGTGCGACTGTGCGTTTCCACAAGGTGACGTGCCTGTTTACCAGCATGTATAGCTTGTATATTGTTCTCAGACACGAGGGCTCACTAAGTTTTCTTTCTTGTTTAAGTGAACATAAACAGCTGTATGTTTATCAGTATATTGAAGCAGTGCCGTCTTAAAGCTGTCTTGGGTGTTCAAAGCTGTCTTGAGTGTTCAATCTTCATTACACAAAAAAAATGAAAACCCCTCACTACTATTAACTGAATAAATTTCGCAGCTGCACATTTAATCCACAGTGAGGACTGTGCAGTGTTTTATTTGTATTTATTGCTAAGGTTCATGTTAAAATCATGTTGACAGACAATTTCATAACTAATATATTTACATTTAATACAGATGCCTGAAAAGTAAAACAAGATGAGTATAGTATTATGATTAAGAGGAAATATTAAAAATTTGGTTGCTTTTCAGTAGCATTGTTGTAGTGACAGCCAAAATACATTGGCCTATATGTAATACACATGAGTAGTACAAAGTCCATTTCCTACTTTGCCAACTCGACACAACAACAAAAAAACTAAACAAAAATTAGTGGAAGTGGCAACGAATATCCACAGATGATAAATTGTGGACAAAAAGGTAGCACAAATTCCTTTATATGGAAGTGGTTTGGCTAGCTAAAAAACTGACGAGGCGCAGATTAAAATATAATGAACCCTCTTATTTTTGCGGCTTCAGTCATTGTTGGCATACTGTTTTAAACAGTGGCGGCTCGTGACTCCTCATCCGAGGGGCGCGAATTCAAAATAAGTGTTCGGAGTATCATGTGTGTGGTTTCCTTTTCCAAAATATGTGTCCTGCGTGTTGAGAGATCATGTGTGCATCACGTGTTTTGTCAAAATAAGTGCCTGCTGCACACGCATCAAAACCGTTTATGATAAAAGAGACGCTCATGTTCCAAAAGACACTCCCTTAACATTAAACTCTGATTACGCATGAGATAATGCGAGTATCTGGCAAACGCGAGCGTCTCTTTTATCATAAACCCTTTGACGCGTCTGCAACAGACACTTATTTTGGCAGGACACGTGATGCACATACGATCTCTCAAAGTGCAGAACACATATTTTGAAATTACGTACCACACACATGACGGGCTACATACATGTTGTGACGAACTTCGCATCGTGCGCCCTCAGAAAAAGAAGTCACCAGCCGCCACTGGTTTTAAAGCTGGAAGCATTAACAACTTACATCGATATATATATCATTATCATTCAATATGGATTTTTGCCATATTGCCCAGCCCTAGGCCGATGTATTTTGACTGTCACTACAACAATGCTACTGACAAGCAACCAAATCTTTTTTTTTTTTTATCATAACACTATACTCATCTTGTTTTACTTTTCAGGCATCTGTATTAAATGTAAAAATATGAGTTATTAGAATCTATGATTTAACATTAGCAATAAATACACACAAAACACTGCACAGTCCTCACTGTATGAATTAAATGTGCAGCTGCAAAAGTTGTTCAGTTAAGAATAGTGAGTGATTTTCATTTTTGGGTGGAAAGAACATTTCTGACACAGAAAGCAGCAGGCTACTGTCACTTTAAGACCCAAAACAGCTTTAAGACTGCACTGCTTTAATATACTGATACTGACACATCTAGCTGTTTATGTTCACTTAAACAAGAAAGAAAACTTCGTTTAGTGATCACGCATGTGTTGACTGCGCATTGTGTGCGTGCTTCGCGAGCCCTCATGTCTGAGGAACAGATGTCAAGCGTGCGCGTTGTGGGAACGCTGAGTTGCACACTCATACAGAACAGTATATTCAATGCAGTGGTGGAGCCGCTACTTTTCTTCATCTTTTCTAAATTTGTGAATGTCCTGTAAATAATATATACTTTTAAAAGCGGTACGGATGTGTGCGTGGGCAAGGCGGACATGGAAAGAAAGTATACTGTACCTTTTCTGTCTGTTCTGTTCCAGCCTTTAATGAAACCTGCTAGTGCTCTGAAAAACACATGAAAGATCTGAATTTCTTGTTTTATAATTTTTAGACACATTACGTTATTTATGTATATTTATTCAGAAAACCATTACATTTTCTTGCTAATGTATATATACATAAACATACAATACATATATAATATTGATGGCTCTTGCTTCGTTCTGAAACCCTAGATGGCGGTTTTCTTATCCTCGAACAAACTGTCATCACAAGGGCTATGTTTACATGCACAAAATTTTGTCAATCAGACTGAATTTAATCCGATGAAAGGTTACAACAATACAGTTTACATGCACCCTAAACATGTTTAAATGTTTGCTCCTCAAAATGTTTGTTTACATGTACATTTTATATAAACCGAACATCTGTGCAAGCGCACAGCCAGGGTTGTCAGCTTCACATATCAAAACCATCCCCATGGACATTCAAAATTAGCCCAAAAGCATCCCAATGACTTATCACAGCCCAAATACCAATAACTAATGAACAAAATCCTTTCATATCTGACCCGCAGAAAAAACAACTCGCGAAGACAGTTTAAACAGTAGCCCAAATCTGAACGAAAAAAAAGAGGACTTGGCAATGCCACCCCAAAGCGAATAAGAGGTAAATATAAGACGTGAACTTGAGCACAAATTTTCTGCGCACATGCACAATGTATTTTTGCAACCGACAAAATACTTCGATTCACGTATTTACATGCATACTTTTCTCCTGCTGATCAGATCACAGATTGGACTACACCACCCCTTTCAATACGATTCAAATTTGCATCCAATCTACCTCAATCGTATTGATTAAGGTTTTTACATGACGGCTTTTTAATACGATTGAGCCATCAATACATTACAAACTGATTAATTGGTTGCATGTAAACATAGCTACTAGAAACATAAGAACTAGAATAAGAGCACACCACTAAGGTAAAAAAAACGGTTACATGCCCAATTGTGCCAGTGTTGTATTATCGAGAAAGTTCATTATTATTTTTATACCTTTTTAAGCCTTGCCTATTTAAAATTTTAATATTTGCAAGATGCAGCAAAAGAGAACTCAATTTGGTTTTTAAGGGATGTATTGAGATTTTCAATTATATAAAAAAGTATGTTTTCCTTACTCTTAATCACACACATCCACAGATAATAGTGTTTTCTCTACCATTATATTTATATTTCAAAATGACTGCAAATGCCAAATCCATAAACTGGAATTGTGATCTAATAAAATATCTTGTTATTATAGTTTACATAACAACGTTTATATATCAAAGTTTAGTTTAGACTACTTAATGTAAAGACTTTTTAAAGACTTGTTATTTGTAATATATATTTGTAGCCCTAAACGAATCCCTATCATACTTCTGGCCCCAATTGACCCCTCAGACAGTCCTGAGATTAACAATGCAACAAAACTGATTCCCAAGAAATATCCATGCCCCGTCCAATACTGTACTTTTACTTACATTAATTCTTCAAATGAATTCTGTCCAAACTGATGATCTTGAGAAATCTAAATGTGACAAAAACAATCACAATAAGTTGTTAAGTTGTATAACAGACAGACACATCATAGATACATAGTGTTGAGTAATAATTACATAATTAAGGTTCAATCATTTTCTACAAAGTATCTTTCAATAGATGAAATCGGTTATAAAGTTGTGCAACAGTGAGGTGGAAATAGTTTTACTGCAGGTGCACTTTAAGTAAAGAAGTTTAACTACCAGCTGTGTCCTGTAGCTGCAATGCTCTCTGTTCTGTGAAATGTAAACGTTTTCAGTACCAGACAAAGTTATCCATTGGTAAAAAAAAATTACCTCAGTCAACTGTATAATAGCGGAACTGGCTGAGGTGGCTACGAGAGTTTAGCACAATCGCTTCACTATCCCTCAGTTACTCCCGCCTGCTGCATAGACTGCTGAGGCAAATCCTCAGGCCAGTTTTATGAGTTGCGAAATATTATTATTATTTTTTGCTAAACGAAATATTACTGTTTAAGTAAGTTCATTAAACTGAGCAGAGTTCATTTCTTATGTCCGAATTCTCCTTGTCAGATAAATTATAAAAATCGATTTTTCAACTCAAATTTATCTAGAAATACTTCAGTATTTTAATAATAAATTCAAATGCTAATTTACACATTTGTTGAAGTGGGATTGTGGTCATTTAAAAAATTACGTATACTATTTCAGTCACACCAGTTTGTCCTTCTTTTAAATGAAGTTTACATTTATCTAATATGTGCAGAGTATAAATATTTTATGCATTAAAATTATGTTAAATAACTTCCAAAAAGTCTTACCTCAGAGAAATTGCAGCAGACTTCATGCAGCAACAACCGTTAAAGCCCGGTAAATGTCGTCACTAGATGTCGCAGCTAGTGCGTATGTCTTGAAACAGCAGCAGTTCTTTTTCCAAAATAAAAGTTCCTTTAACCAGCTTTAATTGTCTAAAAATTGTAATCGATAAATTATAAATAGATCAATCCTTATGATCAAATTAGTTCAAATTCTGGAAAAGGGCTGAAAATTGTAGTTGTAATAAAGTAAACAAATTGACAAGCTTTACAGCTTATTAAATTTTTTTATAAAATCTCAATTTAGTATTTGACCATTAATTAATAAATTATGTGTTTGTTGAAATATTACATACATAGAAAATATTTCAGTATAAACTTAATAGCCCAGACACTTACATTCAATAGGCTAATGGCACTTTATGCCTCTACAAACATATTCGAATAACATTAAAATATGCTTCTCCCCTTCCCTTATTTTATTAGGGAACAATTTCTGAGCTTAACTTTTCCTCACACTACTTTTCACTTATTGACATAGGCTACCATTAATCAGGAAAACTAAAAACAATTATCAAAACATTAAATAGAAACAATTATATGCATATCAATTGTTAAATTAATATATTTTTTATTACAACAAACGTGAAATGTGAAAGCCAATATGTGGAAAATATGCCATTTGTCAGCCAAAATCGGACCAAATCCGCATATCCACAGCCTAGCCGAATCTGGCAACTTTTGCTGGGCCAGTGCTGGCTTAATGCTGGTAAGCCGCAGCCAGAACACAGCCGTGTGTGCCGACACTCAGCCGGATCTGGCCCGAATGCACTGGCTACCTGGGGCTGTACAGTGTTAGACACCGTTATTCACTTTCGTATCCTTCATGGCAACTTTGAGTAATGCTGCACTGCGGGATCTGCTGTAATATGATTGTTTACATGCAACACATTCCATACATTGCGCTTTACACGCGACACCGTTTTTATGAGCGTGCTCGCGCACATGGACGCCATATGCAATGTGTTTTTAAAGTTCATACGCGCTTACAGAAACGCGTTATAAAGGGAAGCTAGACGATAAGGGGATGGGCATCTGAAAACAGTCATCTGAAAACAGCTTTTTATATAACTAATCACTGCAGATGTTTATCTGAGATACTAATTTAGTTTATGTACATGATAGTTTATCTGAATGTAGTGCTATCATTTACCCATCAGTTATGTATGTAAGGGTATTTCTGTGGACAATATATGCTAACAGCTGTTCATAACTCTCTTACAGGTCTGCATCCCTCTCATTAGTACAAAACTATGAAGTGGAAAAACATATTTACACTTTTTGGACATAAAGTTATATGGTAACATGAGCCACATGAAGTTTACAGCTCTGTTGTTTATCAGTTTCTTATACAAGTTAAGTTTTTGAATAGGGTTTGTTTCCAAATAAACTGAAAATGTCCTACTGACCTTCATTTCTATTTTGATTATATTGTTAACTTCTTAAAAAAAATTTATACATTTGTTTTCACATTCTTTACTGTAGTTCCCTCCTGCCTCATTATGCAGCTCATTATGAGAGCCTTTGTTTGCTAGCTGTCAATCAATCCTTCTCGCATACGGCCCCTCTAAACAAAAAGTGTCTTACAATTTCTAAATCAATATATTGTTTTATGTGAATGAGTAGGCAGGATGATTTTCATATCATCTTAAAGAAAAACTTCAAACTTAAATTAGCTTCAGATGCAATTTGATGGTTGTTTGCAGAGAGGACGTGTATTATCAACACATTGGGAAATATTTGAGAAACCACAAAATGGTCATTTGTATGGTTGCTTTTACCCAGGGTGCGATTTGTGAAAAAAAACAGAGGGGGGGGGTGTTTTCATAGGCGCCGATTTCGGTGACATTTCGTCATGAGTCATTTTGTACCCACCACTTTTAACTTCCGTCCATAATAATTTGACTTTTGGTTCGACTGTTTTCAGTGGTTATGAGGAGCAATACGAGAGGGAAATTTGGTAATCATTGTCCGACCTAACAAAAATCAATTATAATATATTTTTTTAATATTTCTAATTAAAATATTTCTAATAGGCTATTCAGAAATGCGTTCTCTGCTCAAGAGCTCTGATTGGAACAAACCCAAACCTCATTGTCTGCTCAACTTGCACAGAAAGATCAAAATATAACCAGCTTTTTAAAATGATTTTAAAACTGAACATGTAGACTATTTTAGCAGAAATTAAGCTTATTGACAATTTTTTATAATTCTTGACAAAATTAGAATATAGTAAAAGTAGTTTTTAAAAAAAATTGTTTTAGGTGGGCGTGTTGAAAAGTGGGGCCGTGCCTGAGCTACAGGACATCGTCTTTCAAAACATAACCTGCGCGAAAGAGAAAAAAATCAATGCGTCTCTGTACACAGCACATTTCAAAACATTTTAAAAATAAATCATGAGAACATGAACTTCATCATTTGCAGGAATTGTAAAATCTATTTTCTTTTTAACTCATGAAGCAGCCTAACGCAATATTTTTACTCTAATAGCTTATCTTTCCACAAACATATGAACTGTGATTAGAGGTCGACCGATATGGCTTTTTCTCTGGCCGATGCCGATATTTAGAAATCAGGGCAGCCGATGGCCGATATGTTTGGCCGATTTTCTATCTGTACATAATAATCAAAATGTTCTCATCATTAGCAGATATTTTAAATGTAAAAATGTCACTATTTGAGTCAAAGTATTAAAAAAATGACCTCCTCTGCACCATGCATTTATCAGACACAGATATTACCTGACACTCTGCTGTCATCATTTTTGATCAGTTTTTACCATGGCTTTTATTGCTTTGTAGGATAAAATCCTTATTTGGTAGACCTAATAAATTATTTATTCATCATAAAGTTAACATAGTAAATGTCTATGTTTTTTTAGTTGAGACTGTTATTTAGGGCAAATCTTTCTAAACACATTTACATTCTCATTTCTGAGGCGCTATAAGTAACTGATTGTGCTGACAGTGACGTCTTGTGAATTTAGTGTTGGGACAGATCTGTTGTTTCAACCATTCATTCAAACAAATCGGTTCAAAGCAGTCAGTTCGCGTATCGGACGCGTTGTATGCTAACACAGGCTGAGCAACGCAAAACTGTAAACAAAGTGTTACTGTAACAACACGAAAAACATTTCCTCGGTGGATATGATTTGGTCTTCCGACCTTTCGCCATCGAGTCAGTTTTGTTTTGAGTAATAAAAGCAGGGAGACAGTTTAAAGACAGAAAGCGTGCGCGGGCGGCTCTGCTCTCTCTGTCACGCAAACAAAGATCATCATCACTCATTAATCACATGAAATGAGCCTAATCTTTGCACGAACAGTGCACCGCAAGACATAAGTTCCTCGCGCTGTTGTACTGGCTGCTTAATTCGCGCGATCCCACCATCGTTTACTAAAGCTGTTTGTGAACAAGGCATGGCTGCACACACACGGGAGCGATCTGCTTGCAGCAAGAGGCAGCGTCACGAGTTCTACAACAATGCTTAGGTGCCCGCAGATGCACCTGCCTATTAATCGGCCTAATGGCTTGTTTCACCGAATCTGTTATGTGGGCCCTCATGCTGTCCAAAACGAGCAATGCCTTGCTCTTGTGAAAGTATCCTCCCGGTCGCCAGCCGTAACACTCCGTATGCCATTCATGCATTAGACGTTCCTTCATCCATCCTTTCTAGTTGACTTTCACAACAATTCCTCTCGGGAATTTTTGTTTTGGCATCGTCGTGCGTTTAAAAATCACCATCGGTGGAAGCTTTTCTCCCGATGCCGTGCAGCTCAGAACACAGGTGAAGTGCATTTTTAGCGTGACTGAATCGCCTTTTCTGTTGACCGTACAAGTGAGATGCAGGTCAAATGTCAGAGGAACCTCATCCATATGTATGATGATGTGCAGGCCAATGGAATGCTCCTCTATCTTTGCATCAGTAAATGTGCGAAAGTTTACAACTTTTTCCTCATAGAGGCTGTTTACACTTGGCATTAACATGCGTTTTCGTCGATCGGATCACAAGTGGACAGTGTTGGGCAAGTTACTGAAAATTAGTAATTAGTTAAAGTTACTAGTTACTTCTTTTAAAAGTAACTGAATTACTCTACCAGTTACTGTATATCAAAAGTAATTAGTTACTAAGAAAGTAACTTTTAAAGGGCGTGTTGCAGGTTAACCATCACTGTCGATTAATGTGTACATAGATCACTCAAGATATGTATGTCATTTTTAAAATATCTCAAAAATGTTCTTAAAGAAGGTTTTTTTTACGTTTTTACTATTAACGGTTTTTTTAACGCAATTCGGCGGTGACGTCACGTTGGGGAGAAGTGGATGACAGGTTGCCTCAGCCTTGTATTAGAAATATGGCAACTGACAGGGATGAGGAAGATGTTGCAAGAGAAAACATGTATGATGGCCCACAGCCATATAATTTCGAACCTGCCAGGCGTGAGAGACCAAATGAGGAATTGCCAAGAACTGATGGCCGTCAAAGCCAATTAAATGCATGGTCTGAGGAGAATGAGTGGAGAGTTGGTGAAGTGTCCTGGTGAGCTGTTATTATTTAGCAACGCAGCAATGAATACTGGAGCTAGTCTACGAGCAGCAGTGCACAATAACAACACATTTTTTTACTTTCATTAAATAGCACCGAGTAAAAAAATCTACGTTTTCTTTATATCTATTGTCAGTGAGCATGACGTTAGTTCAGATAAGTAACTTACCGGTAGTATTTGTCATAGTGTCGTAGTACTGGTAATGCATCATGCTAGCTTTATGGGAGTTGCTAAGCGTTTATCTGTTCCTCCGGTGAAAATAAACCCCCGCCGCGTGTCTGTCGGTGTGATTGGCAGGTGCTTGTGTGGGCGGTGCCGTCCCATGGAAACTGCGTTGGAAAGCATGTGCTGTAGGGAAGTGAGTGCCTTTTGGTCGCTGGTCGAGAACCTTACACCGCGACCAAATGTGACGTGCCTCACTCAGCATCCAGGATTTGACGCATGCTGCCTGAATCCGTTTGTGCTGAAGATAGCTTACACCAATTTCAGGCAGGATTATGGTCCCCTTCAAGCCAGCACGCACGAGTATGTTAATTGTTTGTTTACTTTTTACACGAAGTATTATGAACCAACTTAAACAGTTATAGATGACTAGAGATGTGTTGTATAGACAATAAACATTTTTCCAAAATACTCATCTCTAGGCAATACCGTTACACTGCATACAGGCAGGCTATACGCTGGGCATATGGAGTTCTTGGCAGGCATATAAGGAAGCCTCTACCCTCCTGTCTGGTTTCAGCTGTCAGGCAACAATTTCAAAGTGGTGATGAGACCTATAATGGCTTTCAATGGCCTCGTTTGGATGAAAATGAATAAAAACCATATTGGCATGTACAACATTAATAAAATTACGTGTTACTTTGTAAAAGATTTAAGTCATGCTTGTTCTGTTGTGATCGCTTATCCAGCCTTAAAATGTAATAATACACAAAACACGTGAATTCCAATAAAAACAGTTTATTAGTTTATTAGTAATAAAAGTACATTACAGAAGAGAGAGACCAGTTGGAGGTCCTGATAACATAAACACATCTGAAAAGAGTCAAGAGTAAGGCATGAAAAATCTACATAAAATTACCTTGCAAGAGTGTGGTCTTACCTGCGGGTCAGCTGATGGTTTGCTCTCTGTCACACACACAAATACATGTATAATAAATACTTACAAGTAAGTGATTGGACCTGTCTGGTGAAAAAAAAGTTAATTAGATTTGTTGTAGCGTGACTGCTGGTCTAGATAGAGGCTGATGGCCTCCTCCTTAGGAATTTGTTCAAATGATTTGGCGATGGGGGCGGGTGCACAGGCTGACAGATTGGCGCTAACCTCTTGAAGAGCCTTTGGTGATTGTATGTAGCTCTCCCGAAGGGCCTCGATTAATGATGTTGCATAACCTGCAGACATAATAATGATGATAATATACTCTATAAAGATTGCTGTCTCTGATCAGTCTCATTCGCTATGTCAAAATATGATAAAACTGCATGACACGGATTACCATATGACGCCTTCTCTTTGATGGGACGCACTACATAGGCACCTTTTCTAAACCGTGGGTAGCTCACGCAAAACTTCTCCGTTCCATCACTTCTTCGTGCTGTCTCTCTGATTGCATTGAAGTTATAATGTAGTGACGCTAAGAGAAGCCTACGGAATAACAAATTTTAAAACACCTTTGAAACAAAAATGTTGTGTATGTATGATAAAATACAGCATTATTTATTCCATTGCACAGCACTGACCTGCTATACATGCCCAGGTATGAAAATCCAGTGTGCTTGGGTGCGAAGTGTAGGATGAGGGAGTGGAAGGCTTCAAGGGAGAAAGTCTGGTGCTGTGGAGACAGCTGTTTCACATCCTTCAGTAAGGAAGTCTTTGTGACAATGCTTTCCAGTTTTATTGCTCCCATTGAGCCTGCAAAAAACAAGATATGTATGCAGACAGACAGATTAATAGACAGATAGATAGACAGATTTTTGTTTTCAATGGAAACACACGAAATTATCCTGCATAGGAATTATAGAGCATGCATAAGTAAGCAATAAGGTATGAGAGGCTGTGCTGTATCGTAAATAAGTAATGGCTGAAGGGCATTGTTAGGCACGACGTGGTTTTATAAAACGTTTACCACCCAATATTAAAGTAAAGAAAAGTGGAAGTGCAACTTTCATGAAGTTAATCAATAAAAGCATTTCTTACGCTGGAAAAACAACATTCCAATGTGCAATATGCATGAAAGCTCAAATGAAAAATAACAAACCATTCTCTATGTTGATACATGTGGTTGCCAAGCGTGTTGCTAAGGGCACAGTGATAAATAGTACCGTTGGGTGAAGCGGTCATAGCCGTGTTTTATCATGAATAAAGCACAGCTATTGACAAATCAGAATCAACGATTGGTTTTATAATACTACATACTGTGTACTGTACCTGGTTCCAGCCACTCTTTATTACGTTGTTCCCCCTCTAGAGGGGGATGAGCGCAACTGGAAAAGGCAGGGGTATCATGGTTGTGGATGTCCTGGATATGATTGACCAAGCTTCTCCATTTGGCCTCCATCACAGCTGGGTTGCCATCTGGGGTTGAGGCTGCAGTCCAGTAAAGGTGGTTTACTATAGCTGGCCTCCACAACTGTAGCTGGTCACAATGTCTGTCTTTTGAGGCTGTATCCAAGGCCTTCCCCAGACCTGGTTTAGACAAATGGTTTTAAGTGAAATGCAATAACAAAAACTGCTTCAAGGTTCCAACAATGGATACATACTTTTCCCAACATGCCACACATCAAAATAATGCCGTGTTCCCTCAGGGCACAGCTCTTCTCTCACCCATTTGGCAACCTAAAGAGTAGAAAGAAAACTTTGTGAATGCTTGCACTGTCTGACCATCAGTGCATCAGCAAAAGTACAAACACACAACCTCAGTGCAATTCAGCAATCTACATTCTACATCTATATTGTATTTACCTGCCGATGTCGGTCTGTGACAAGGGTTGACACATGCAGGTCCTGCCTCCTCAGCAAGTTGATGCTGCGCTTGAGCCCCTCCAGCTCACACCAAGAGCTGTTGGGGACCTCTGAGCTCTGAAACATGACAGAACAGTGAAGTGTAGAATGTTTGTGGTGATGAAGGAACCAGAGGTTTGCTGATCCAAGCATTATAATACACTGTACAGGACTCAAAGTTAGGAAAGACATGATAAAGCCCTATGCGTAGTTGTACTAGTGGACAAGTGCTATATAAGTTGCAGTCCACAGACTTAAAGGGATAGTTCACTCAAAAATGAAAATGCTGTCATCATTTACTCACTCTCATGTAGTTACAAACCCACATAAATGTTTTTGCTTTGATAAACATGAAGGAAGCTATTTTGAGAAATGTTTGTAACCAAATCGTCTGTGGACCCCATTTACTTCCATAGTAGGAAAAAAGAATACTATGGAAGTTAATGGGGTCCACGAACGGTTTGATTACAAACATCTCAAAATATCTTGTGTTCATCAGAACATAGACATTTATACAGGTTTGTAACAACATGAAAGTGAGTGAATGATGACAGGATTTTCATTTTTGGGTGAACTACTCCTTTAATTTCTTTGTCGTATAACATCAGGCTTACCTGAACAAGTTGGACATCCACCACCTTGTTCACTCTCTCCTCTATCAGTGAGTATGAGCCATACTTTGCAGAGTGCCCTGGTGAATCTGACCTGGGGATAATTACAAATTAGAATTATATTTCAAGTTTTTATTAACCAATGTCTGTAAAGACAATCCACCATTCCACCTGCAATATAGAATCCAGGTTGTATGTAAAATTAAGAAATCCCATAGAATAAACAATTAGGGTTGCATGATAAATCGCATGCGTTTGTCACGCACATCTCATCATTAATGCCGGTTCCTTAATTAGTATTAAATCGCCAACAGCTGTTTTCAGATGGAGCAGCTTTAACTACACAGAGCCGTAGTTCACGGACAATTGGTGCAATTTTGCATTAATTATCGGGGACGTATTGCCTGCGATATGTATGCAATATGGCCCAGCTTGTCAGAGAACTACGGCTCTGTGCAGTTAATATTGCACAATCTGAAAACAGCTGTTGGCGATTTAATACTAATCAAGGAACTGGCATTACTGACGTGATGCGCGTGGTTTCACATGCAATTTATCGTGCAGCCCTATAAACAATTCTGCTTTACCTGCAGTCACCAGCAACAACTAGGCCTCCATCCATTGCCCTGAGGTCGCTCAAAGTCTTGGCCTGATCGTTCTGCCAGGCCTGAATGATGACAGGGATCGTGTAATGGCGCTGATGTCGAAAGAAGGTGCTCACGCTGATGCACTGAAGGCCAAACAGGGTCATCATTCGTAATGTCTGGGAGGCCAAACATCCACTAAAATGAATGGCCCCACTTAAAAGAAGGTTGCAGGCTGGCATATTCCTGTGTAGGATTGGCTGGTTTTGCCAGAAACGCTGGTAACCACATGATGCACAGACCTAAATATGTAAAAATAAAATACAAATGAACAGTACATCAGGATTCAATAAAGAGTAAGTATTGTACACTACTGGTCAAATGTTTCTTGGTGTCAATCTGTGGCAGCTCGTGATGACTCATCCGAGGGGCGCTCATTCAAAATAAGTGTTCTGTGTATCATGTGTGTGGTTCCCTTTTCCAAAAATGTGTGTCCTGCGTGTGGACAGGTCCTGTGTGCATCACGTGTTTTGTCAAAATAAGTGCCTGCTGCAGAGTGCAGACGCATCAAAACCGTTTATGATAAAAGAGACGCTCACGTTCACAAAATACATGCAAGACACTCCCTTAACAGTAAACTCTGATTACTCATGAGATTATGCGAGTATCCGGCAAACGTGGGCGTCTCTTTTATCATAAACCCTTTAGATGCGTCTGCAGCAGGCACTTATTTTGCAAGGACACGTGATGCACACACGATCTCTCAAAGCACAGAACACATATTTTGAAATTACGAACCACACACATGACGGGCTACATACATGTGACGAACTTCGCATCGAGCGCCCTTAAAAAAAGAAGTCACCAGCCACCACTGGTGTAAATGGAAACACACATGAGATTACCCTGCATAGGAAATCTAGCAAGCAGAACATGATGACATTATCGGAGTAAGTGAATAATGATTTTAATCTAAATGTATTGAAAAAAAAACCCTACCTGCTCTATTTTGATGAATGTTCCTCCCTGCTGCACGATTGCACTGTCACACTTCTCACAACAGGCCGGGCAGATGGAAAACAGGGCCATGAGTTCCGCTTTACAAACAATGAATTTATCAATGCCACTAAACGAAAAAAGGAGGAGGAGGGGCTGTCATTTAAACTACCAGATACTCAAAAATGAAAATTCAAAGTTGGTGTATGTTGGTTTTAAATTATTTAACTAACTTTTGGTGGGGGTGACAAGTTTCAGATGGCTCCTCCTCACACAATTCCTCCTCATCCTCATCAGACATCTGGTCTTCTGGCACCCATGATGCATCACTGATGATGACAGAGGGATCCTCTTCGTCATCACTTTGTTCAGGACTAGTGAGGGGTGTGGATGTCTGCATCCTGAAAGCCGTTTGAGTCCCCACACTGACCATCTTGGGCTTTAGGTTCACCTGCACAGCTTTGGCAGAGGCAGTAAACATACCCACACATATGTCAATCATGACAAATCTAAGAGGCTATGTTTTGGAGTAGGCTATGTTTTAATTTCATCAACGTGTATGGAAATATCCTGCATGCATTGAATTTGTCAACATGTGTTTTAGACAGCATATCAACCACTCAAACACTGAATCATCCCAGAAATACCCAAAATTTACCGTGAGACATTCCAGAGGGCTTCAAATTGCATTGTGTTTCTGTGGCACAAGTGGAGGAGGTGGGCAAGGGGTCGTCTATCGTACCACCGACACTGTCCGCAGTCTCCTGCGTCGAGCCATCTGTCAACATCTTGCGCAAAGAAATCCAAAATGGTCAGCAACACGATCACGGTTAAATAAATATGAAAGAAAATCGTAATTGTAAATTTCCATCCACTTCAAATCAAACACAGACGCACACAGTTGAGAACGTCACTTGATTATCACCAGTGATCCAAAGACTATAGCCAGGGCGCTATCTAGCTAAATATATCTAGGCGCTAACTAGATAAACATGACAAGCTTCTGGACACTGCACTTTTATTTTGGTTCATATTCATTAATCACGAAATGTGCTTTTCTGGTGTCAGACTGATCATGACTGTAGTGGAGAGGAAACACGGTATGTAATACACAGGGCTAGCTAACGTAAACATTAGCATGAAGCTTACCGTAGCCAGCTCTCGCTTGCGGCGGGCGACACCGATGTTAGTGCTTCTCGGTCTTGGGGCGGGGCAGGCAGAGAGGTGTGTATGCACAGACGGCACGGCGGTCGGAATAAGCTGTACCTGCCTCAGCTTCTTCAGCCCAAGAGAAACCATCCTGACATCCCCTTCGTCGTAATCCTCCTCCCTGAAATGCGCGCTGCAGATCTTTGAGTTTTTGGTGACGGAGGTCATTGAAAAGTTTGCCCGCCTAACACGAACAAATTGTACCCACTGTCTGAGCGTTGCCTTGTCCTTCATAGGGAAGCCATGGACCCGGTGTCCCGTTTGGGTGGAGTTTTTACACCCAGCACAAACACAGTAGTTCACCATTGTCAATCTACCTCACTTACTTTATATTTATATCTATAAATCTATCTAGCTGCTAGCTATCTATGCTAATGTTATTCTATCTGTCTGTAAGTCTGTCTGTCTGTCTAGTCTATCTTTATCTATTTATTTATCTATAATCTGCGCTATCTGTATACTGTAGTCTACTCGTCACTCTAGTCACTCTCAATGCTGTCAAGGCGGGTTTGGTAACTTCTCTCCCCAACGTGACGTCATGCAATGCAGTGTGTGGGAAAGGAGAATCTTGCAAACTGCTATACTTTTTCGTATTATATTCCGTTTTGTGATAACCAACAACATAAAATACAATGGATAACAGTTTAAATGGTTATTACACACAAGCAAGTTGCACAAATTCGTAAAAAATTTTACCTGCAACACACACTTTAAGTTACTTTTATGTCTGCTTTTTAAATGTAAATATGAACAGTACTGAACAGTCAAACAATAAAATAATATGGATGGGCTATTTTACACGTAAGACTCTATATCACATACTGTAGGAGGCTATTTTGCTTTAGATTCAACCTTTGAATATTTTTGTTAGAAATTATCTTAATATGTAAACTTACTTTATTTATGTATTATGTATATAAATTTATGAATTTATTTTAATAAGTTAGAAACGTCTCTGCTGTGTCCTGCTGACAGGCCCGGTGCGCGTGCAGCAGGTGACGCAAATTATGGGTCCTCCGAAGGTTTGACCGTCTCATTTCAGTTCTCTTCCCGAACTTCTGTGCGCCTTGAAAGGCCGAGTGCTCACCTTTTATCGCATGCTTAGTAGGGTGCAGCCCTTGAATTGGAACACAGCTTGTGAAGCTCGCGGCAGGGACTGTGCTCTTTGGTTATATACTGTTTGTATATATTTTCTGTTGGATTTAAATGATACACAGGATTAAAGGAAGATATTTAATCAGAAAACGGAGAAGCTACGTGGATTGTTTTGTCGGACGGACACAGAGCGAGTGGATAGTTTTTTCGGATATGGAGACACTGAAACTAAAACTAAAAGCGAGCTCACACATACTATGGAGTTTTAACACGGTGTACAGCGCAGTGTGAATATTATAGTGGAAACAACAATCGCGGATCGTTCTCTTCCATGAAGGCCGATGTAAACATCTAAGAATATATGAACATTTCTCAGATTTATTACTTTTGTGGACTACAAATGCAAGTTAATGTCATGCCGGGATTGCTTGGCGAAGATAATTTACAAAAATAAGTCCGGATGGATTATGACTTGCGCACAATTTTTAAACAAAGGTATGTTGTCCCGTTTAGTTTTTTTATGTTCATTCTATATGCACTTTCAGCTATGATGAAGTGTAATGAATCATTGCGCCGCCAACCACGGTCCTGCGACGTCAGATATGTTGTCTATTTTTTACAAAATAGAGTAACGCGAGTAACAAACTCATTTAAATTTCAGTAATTGTAATTGTGTTACTTGATTTTAAAAAATACTTCGTTACATGCCCATTACTGCTAAAAGTAGTGGAATTACAGTAACGCGTTACAAGCGTTACTCCCATCACTGCAAGTGGACGACATTAATGCCAGGTGTAAACGGTGTTCAAAACGTTTTGAGCTCGTCCATATTCGACCACTTTCAACCACATCCAGAGGTAGTCGAAACCACTTTCGATCGGATCGCTTTGGAGTTGCGGAACGCAAATGTGGTTGAATGTGTTCGAACAGCCACACGCGACCTTCTCTCTGCCCATTTATCTAATCTGAGGTATTAAACAAGTTTTACGTATTTTTTTGACTTCTGGCGTGAACATACGGTGAACAGCGCTATTTTTAGCCTTTCATTAATAAAACTACTGCGGGTGTTCTCCGTAGTTTCGTTTTGAACCAAATACTGTGCAGCATGTATACTTGCTAAACAAGCAGCGGACTCCGACATAATATTGGTTTGCGTCCATATAAACTCATATATAACTCCCACACGCGTTTGAATGACAGCAGAGAGACTCGCCCACCGTCTCACAGACCGTCCCCTCACAGTATTCCAGACAGAAGCGGTCGAAAGTGGACAAAAGAGAGACGGATTTAAATACCAGGTGTAAACGTAATGTCTCTCTCGTCCACTTGTGATCCGATCGATGAAAACACATCTTAAAGAGCACCAATTATGCTAATAAATTAGCACGTTAGCACGTTATTGTAATATCCCATAGTACATACATGTTACTAAAACTTGAACTAATGCATTGTGAGTCTTATAAATTGTTTACATACCTCACCGATTTCTGCCTGTCTGGAAAACGCTCGGATTTAGTTCCTGTCTCCGCCTCCCAAAATGTCTAGTGTATTCGGATTGGTCAGATGACTACTCAACTGTTATTGGTCACCTGGGTTCGGCGTGTGTTTGAAAGGTTACGCCCCTGACTACGCGTGGGTTTTCCGGTTCCGACTGAGAGTCACAGGCAACGTAAACAAGCCCTATATTTCTCTATAAACAATGGTGTCTGTACTGCCTTACCACTTCGAGCTCGATCCAGAGAGTTCAGAAGGCCGTTACGATATAAACGATCTCCGTCAATGAACGCGATTGGATTTAACTTTTTTAGGTGTCCTTAGCTCTGCCAGAATGTCTCTCACAGACGAAAATGTGTTGCAAAGACATCCAAAAGGTAATTATAACGTACTACATTACTTTGCAAACTATATGTAAACACCAAATGTAGCACATAGAAAGTATTTTTTGAAATGATTATAAAACTATTTCACTTGTTAACATTATTTTACTATAGTAAACTTTATTATAAAAGACTGCTTACATACTATATTACTGTGCAAACTATATGGAAACACCAAATGTAGCACATAGAAAGTATTTGTTGAAATGATTATAAAACTATTTCATTTGTTAACATTATTTTACTATAGTAAACTTTATTATAAAAGACTGCTTACATACTATATCACTGTGCAAACTATATGGAAACACCAAATGGAGCACATATAAAGTATTGGTTGAAATGATTATAAAACGATTTCACTTGGTAATTTCTACATTATTTTACTATAGTAAACTTTATTATAAAAGACTGCTTACATACTATATTACTGTGCAAACTACATGGAAACACCAAATGTAGCACAAAGAAAGTATTAATTGAAATGAATGTTCTACATTATTTCACTATGGTAAACTTTATTATGAAAGACTGCTTACTTATAAGTGCTATGTTTTTATTTATTAGGTTTTAAGGAGAATGCAACAGGTTCCAGGGCCTCTTACCTGCGTGATTCATCATCCAGGTTTTGCACAAATTGTCTAAATCCCTACACACAGAACATTTATTGTACCGACTATAAGCCTTTGAGGTGCAGGACTAGAGTAAGTTTTATTACATTTTTAAACCAATAACACTTAAGTATCATTATAGTAACAAAGTACCCAAAAGAACAAAAGATGTAACTTTAAAGAAAATATAGTAGTCAGTCAAAAGTTTTTTTTATTTATTACAAATATATATTTAAATGTTAAACAATATACAAATAAACATACTTTAGTAACCATATTGTGCTCTTCTTTCAAAAATTGTTCAATTAATTTCTTACAGCTATCTATTCAGATAAATGGCATATCAAAGCTTTGTCAGCTGGTGCTATTTAAGACGAAACTATAAGGTTATCATCCTGTCGTGTGTTGTGAAGATGGCATGCAATCACGTCCTCCTTTGAAGGTCTCTCAAACTGTGATGCCAGGTCCATTGGAATCGGGGTTTCCTTCAGCTTATCGTCAAATACCTCATCAAACACAAGCCTGATCACATCATCCAAATAACTGTACAAATATTGCAGTCAATAAATCTTTTGTTTTGATCATTTATTTCCCTGCTTCATACAGATGTGGCCTTTAAAAACGCGCGTTTTCTCCCGCGGCATTCGCCAAATCGTCTCGCGGAGTCACGCAGAATTCTGCAAGTGTTTTCGGGGGGGCTACTTTCCCTTTTCCCTTAATGTGTTTCGCTTCACAGAAAATCCACCAGGTGGCGCATAAAAAACTACATTTTTATATGCGTTGTCATTGCGGTTGTTTCCAGAAGTTAATAAGGGCATTGCTGAATATTTAACATTTCTATTAAAACAGCAAAGTGACGTCAACCCCTTCTTGCCAGCATAACAGCGCATACATATATTAAGATGACTGTACGTGCAATGGGCATTTATACTAAGTGCAACAAAGAATTTAGTGTGAGCCTAATACACTTAACTCTATTTACAATGAATATCTTAATTATTTGTGTTGTCGAATTTTGACACCGTTTCATTGATTGTTCATAATATTAATAATTATGTCAGTTTTTCTAAAAGTATTAATATTTTAAAGAGATTCATGTGGTATAAAAATACATGTTTTAAAGTTATAAATGTTGTAAAAATATATAAGTATTATTGTTCTTAATATATTAAGAACAATAATATGACACATATATTGCGCTAAATTGCTTTACATATGGAAAGAGGAATTCTTCTCAACCACCACCAATAAAGTTTAAAAAATATTCTTTAGAAAAACGGCGTTTAAACCCACGCAGAGCCACGTTTAAACCCTTTCTTGCGCATATACGCAGTCAGTGTTATGATTTTTTTTAATCCTTTCAGCCGTTATTCATAACAGTAAAAATATTCAGTGGCTTTGTAAATATACTACTAAAATAATGGATTAAAGTAACTTTATAAAATCTCTTAATGTCACTTATGTATTTTTTAGTTGGTCAAAACAAAATAAATGGCTAGAAATAGAACAGACATTTTAATTTAAAATGTACATATATTATAGGCGTATATTATAGGTCCTTCCAGATATCTTATCTCAGACGTTCGCAGTCAACACTTTTAAAACTTATTTATATAAAATCTAATTTATAAATTAAGAAACAAAGTTTTAAGTTAAGACAATAATAAATATGTTTATTTTTATTGAAAGAAAAACGTAGAAAATGTTATTATGGGTATAGTTGATGCAAATAAAATGTGCAGTATACAAAAAAATGCAAACAAATTATTTCTAAAAGTGGCAAGATAAAAAAAAAATAAAGGTGGTATAAAGAAAGACATGAGAAAAGTAGAGGTATGCAAAAGAGCACAGTTTAGTTATTGTTAATTAAAGCGGTTTTATACACCTTTGTTTGAATTGACAAGCATTTTATTCGCCACTTTCAACACATTTTGTGATTGATTTACTGATTTATTACAGAAAATTGTTGTCAGAAGCAAAGCTATTGTACAAAGCATCTTTATATGTATGTTTTAAAGTTAAAAATGTTGTAAAAATATATTAGTATTCTTTTATATTAAGAATATAAAATTATTCTGCAATATAAATTATTCTCAACCACCACCAATAAAGTTTATACATTATTCTTTAGGAAAAAAAACGCGTTTAAACCCGTATTGCGTGGAGCGAACAAGAAAACATATGCTTACATGCTCATTCGGCATATGATATCTTTTTTATTTAGTTTTACAGTTTTAAAAGTGGCAAAAAAGTTCTTAAAATCTAATGAATACCGGTTTTGTAAAATGTATATAACTGCAGATGCGTGCGTGGGATCCGGGCAGGTATCCTTTTCCTCCAGACCTTGACGCATGGTCGCGGGAAGGCGAGAAATATATTTTTTTTAAGTAAAAATATTTTGCACAATTGATATATTACTTATGAATATTTTAGGAAATTATTTTTGACACACGTAGGTTATTACGTGTATTTTGGATTTTAATTTTTATTACGGTCTGTGCCTATCCGTGGCCTCATCTGAGCGCACTTTCTTTGCCTTGCGTCTTTTGAAGACATTGGTACGCAGCACCATGACCCAGAAAAGACTCACACACCTTTCCCTGATGCATGCCCACACAGAAATACTGAACTCCCTGGACATTCGTCCCCTAGCTCATGAGAGACTTTGGAATCTCTATTATACAACCGGCGCAATGCGCGACGCGAGTTTTTTCTGCTCGAGTAAAGAGCGTGTTGATAATATGCGTATTAACGGAATGACAACGCGGGTTTGTTTATTACATACATGGATCATGCGCAGCAGCACAAAAGCGCTTTTTAATATGAAAAAAGGATTAAAATGTAACAGATTATTAGTCTCTTGGACATAAATGATGACCAATTATGAGACGTTAGAAGGCTTAAAGAGCTGCTTCATCTGTAGCTAAGTAAATAAATGCTTTGCTTTAAACAAATGCATCTACTTTTAAATGTTTTTTTTTTAAATGCTACCCAACGGATTTATTGTATATAATGACTCTGCACCTGTAGATATGGTGAGATGAGAAAACATTTTAAGTAATGCTTTTTAAAAAAACATTTTGCTGTCCAAGTGCTGAAATGGCTCTCCACACGTTTGTAAATTCTTTATCTTTTGTTTGTAACAAATAAAGTATTTTTACAGTACAAACCTTATATAAAGCCTATTCTAAAAATGTAATTATACACCATGTATTTCTTTATAAAAGTATACAATATCAGAACTAAACCCATCATTATTTTTGTTCAAATTATGAATTATTAATAAGTTTAAAAAAGACAGTAATAGTACTATTTAGTAAAAAAAAGATCTATATAAAAATATACTAGGTATGTTAATGTGAGAATATTTTACATCTGTTAATCGACGTGTGATCCTAACTTAAAAACGAAAGTAAAATATGTTCGTCCGCATGGACATTGAAAATTGTGAAGTTTAATTAATATTATATGTTGTTATAATATTATATGTTGTATGTAAATTGTAACGAAAGTAATTCCCCCTGGTATAAGTATTTTTGCTTCTGATTAATAGCGCATATTCATCTGAGAACTGATGATGTCTGTGTGTTTCAGACCCTGGCTGTGTGCCCTGAAGTGTATATGACAATAAAGTAGTAAATCTCAATGTATTTATTTTTATTATTGTATTTTAAATAGGCCTATAGGCTCATAGGTTTTTTGGTTAAAAAAATTCACCACACCCCCTGTTCAAAATGACTTCCAGCGGCCCTGCCTTGACGCTTTGTGTGTTCGACTTTAAATGGTGCGGCGCTGACTGGTCGGCGTATGACATCAGAGTACCGCGAGAGCAAAGGTAAAGTCGGACCATTTGTAACATTTCGACTTGCTCTCGCGGTACTTTGATGTCTTCGTTGCCGAACTGTCTGCGCAGCGCCACATAGAAACGCCCTTTGACTCTTGAAGGCAAAGTACCAGCAACATGAGAAGTGGTGGCACGCAAAAGAAAGTGAAGGTACACAGTACGATAAAATATAAAGTGTCTGTACTGCGAGCACTGGTTTAGTTATTTACATCGTGAGTTGCTCTTTCACCATTGTGCACCCGCGCACTCGCTCTGTAGTTTGTAGCTCGCGCTCCGGCTTCGATAAACAATGCCCGTTTCTCAATACCAAGTAGGGGAGAGTGGGGCAAAGTGAGCCAGTGGGTAAGTTGACCCACCCCCTTTATCTAGGCAACCATACAGATTTGTAGCCGTGTGACCACAAATACAGGTAGCAACCATAATTTATATTTGGCTATGTTAAAGAGAAGGACAAATAAAAAGAGTTATGATTAAAGTATTTTTTTTTAACAAAAAAAAAACAGTTTTTATCCTATCAAAGTAAAATTTATACATACCAGGTATAAAGGCTGTTATGTTAAAGTAGATTTATCCAGGTCTAAATATTCATACCATAAATATTGGGGATAGGCTAATGTATAAAACCATGTGAATGATTTAGCTAAAGATTAGCCTGAATTACTAAGCTAGGCAGTTTCCCAAAACGGTGGCTGTGGGGCAAAGTGAACCAGATGGGGTAAACTGAACCAGGGGTTCAACCCCACCATGAGGCACTGAAACCATTGAATATGTTTCATTAAAAAAAATTCTGTGTAGTTTCGCACAACTGATTTGTTCATTTTTCAACATTTTAGAAAACATATCATGCTAAGACATTACAATATTAATAAATTTTTATGCATTTGGCGTTTTGCAGGTCCACACTGAAAAAACAAACATACCACTCAGAAACGTCCATTGACAATCTCCAAACAATAAGTTGCTCCTCAAAATCTGTATTTTCATCTGATACAGACTCAAACATGAGTGGATGACATCAGAGTACCGCGAGAGCGATTTAAAACCAACCTCCTCCGCTTTATTTCTCGCGGTACTCTGATGTCATCTGCTTGTCGGTTCTTGTGGCGCTGCGTAAAGTTGACCACACCTAAAAAATGTACTGCTAAACTCGACAGAAATGCTCTGTATACCAGCACCTCCTTTATTAATTGTATAGCAGGAAAAGTTCTATTTTACTTCTCAGCGTGATAAATAGCTTACAAGGTTTGGTGTGTGAGCGTGTGAACTGACAGAAATGCGTGTGTCTCATGGTGGGACTTGAGAGCATATCAACATATGTCAAATTAAGTTACCTGATATCCACTTAATTTTAGAAAGTTATAAACATTCATTTAAAATAATATACAGCGTATGTATTAGGCCTATTTGCTTAAATTGCATTTTAACAAAGAAACTGCAAGGGTTGGAATTAAAACCCAACACGCTGGTGAAAACTGGATTAACCGGTTTTCTTTTGATTCCCTGATGATGAGGTGATCGATTAGCATTGGGGGTTGGCAAAGAATTGGCAGACCTAGGGGTGGGTGGTTTTTAATTTCTTGACTCTGTGTCACTGGTAGCTGCTAAAACAAGCAGCTAAACCATGTACAATTAATTACATTTTGGAATTAACTTCCTTCATGTCTTTTTATTTATACACTGTAAAAAATATTTTCTGAATTTTTAAGTAAAGTTAGCATTAAATATGTTTTACAAACAATTGGTTTACAAACTCTGGGATGTTTGTGATTATCATCATTCAGAAAAGTGGTGCTTGTGTTTAGACTTGTGTTTTACGTGATTAAATCAGGAAGATTACATTAGTTTCTTTTCGGTGTAGGACAGTTTGTAATCAAAATGCAGAAATATAGTATATTTCTAAACATCGCTGAAACAAAGAGTGAATTAAAATTGAAAAAGTAATAAAGTTAAAGCTGCTGATAATTTTGTTTATATTTACTAGCATTTTCTGAGTGAAAAATGTTTAGATTTTGTTAAGTAGCCTAAATCCTACTCCAATTTATTTCAGTGTAGGTTTCTCATTTTTATCAGCTTTCTTTTGCTTTTCAAAGGGCCGTCTACCTTTGCTACCGCCAGTGCTTTAATGTGGGCCGGTAGGCGCCAGTACTCAGTACCGCCACTTCCAAATATAGCTCTTGAGCGTACCACCATCTCTCCCTGCGCACAGAACGTACTGTTAGCGTACCAGTCCAGAACGCTCATTTGCACATCTGTTTAAATCAGAGGCTTAATTTAATCCTTTGGCTGCGCTGCCGCTTTTCAAAGCGCTCTTCACAATGCAAGCTACCTAATTCGTCCCACCGAGAGCAGAGACTACATTACCCATACACCTTTGAGTTTTACAAGTTAAAAGCGCATGCGTAGCTTTTGCTGCTGTCAATAGGCTAGTTCGACTTCATGCGGCGCCCCGACAGCCGCAAGACGTCACAGGTTCGCGAGAGCGAGGCGAAATATGATTTCTTGAATCATTCTCGCGGTACTCTGACGTCATCCGGCTGTCGGTTCTTGCGGCGCCGCATGAAGTCGAACAAGCATAGTGTTAACAACGTGGTTCGGAGAGGTGTGTAAAACGTGCAACCATACAGTAGCTGCTCTGTTAAAATGAAAATACAATGAATACTTAATATGCCCTCCTGGTTTTAGACTCTGAGGAGTAAAAGAACAAGGTCAGAATCAGAGGACTCTCGCTGGCTGACATCCCACCAAGCCAGAATGATATCGCTGCAGGTCAGATGCAAGCTTTTTCCAATACCCTTTTGTAGGTACGTGACAATCTCTGCTGTTGCGGCTGTCAGCTTGGTTCCCCTCGACGCAACTTCGGATTTCCTCAGACGATGTGCAGTGTAAAAACATTATTGAAAATGTATTATACATACTTGCTAAACTACAAGTGAACGAAATTTCAATGAATTTGAACGACGCGCACAGGAGTTTTATCACCCGCAAAATGGAAAACAATGGGACAAAATAAAGTGATGACTTTCGAGTTTCAAATGGCCAATATTTTGTTATTCTTGAACCCATAGACATGGTCTTGGTGTCCAGAGAGTATCTTTGCCCGACAGCGACAATATGTTATTAAAAAATAAATTACATCATTATGGATAAATGAGTGCTTGCAGAATATATATATATATATATATATATATATATATATATATATATATATATATATATATATATATATATATATATATATTTGAGAATGCTTATCAGTACTTTTTTGTTTCTTAAACTTTAAAGATGAATATTCTCCTTTAGAGATGGGCAATTTTCAGCAATAGCACATTATATTCAAAATTTTGAGCTCATAAAAAAGATTTTTCGCTTATTTAAATGACTTTATGTTTTTATGCACGTTTAGTTTTGGTGCAATTTCATCAAAAGCTTGTAATTAAGAAATACACACAACATGCTTAAATATATTTTCTATATGTTAAAAATGTTGTAAAAATTGCGTATTCTTATATAATAAGAATAACAATATGATATATTTATATTGCGCTCAAAATTATTTAAAAATGGAAAAAGGAATTCTTCTCAACTACCACCAATAAAGTTTTAAAATTCTTCTTTAGAAAAACGGCGTTTAAACCCACGTGCACCGAACAAGAAAACGTATGCTTACATACAGTCTGTGTATGATATCTTTTTTATTTAGTTTTACATATTTTTATTTATATGTATTTAATAATAGTCTACCGTAAGGTCATAATGTACACACTGTTAAAAATTATTCAGTGGCTTTGTAAATATCTCTAAAATAAATGATTAAAGTAACTTAATAAAATCTCTTAATGCAGTTATGCGGTTTTTTTAGTTGGAAAATAAATTACTAAAAATAGAACAGATATTTTGTGTAAAATGTACATATATTATTTGATGTATACGCCTTAATAATATAAGTATTACATTTACAGATTATTTTAGTCAATATATTTAAAAAGGTCAGAGTAATATATTTAAGTTTTTAAAACTGTAATAATTGCATATTTCAAATTATTATTATTTCTATTTGACATCAAAAATGTGTAAGTTTTACGCCTAACTTGAAGTATGATTTACTTATATTTTCACATTGATATTATTTGAGTAAATGTAGGCAAAAAATAAATTAATAATAAGTAGAAAAAATGTCAATTTTGATTGATTGATTAGTTTATTTATCCTCAAGAGGAAATTTGTTTCCACCATAGATGCGTACATACATGATTCAAACATACATAACATATTGACAACATAAACATATACACATTTATATATAGAGAGAGCATACCTGACATATCAAAGGCCAATTCCTATGTATTTAGAGCTCGTATAGACACAGGAACAAAACTCTTACTAAACTTGGCCTTTCTACACATTGGTACCCGAAACCTACGGCCAGAGGGCAGAGGAATAAAATATTTGTAAAGAGGATGTTTTTGAATCTTATAATTTGTTTTGCCTTTCGCAATATCAGTGTCGATACACTCTCTGCTAAATTTGGGACAGGGATGCCTATAATTTTACTTGCTAAGTGAGTTACCTTTAAGAATTTATTCTTATTGGTAACTGTAAGCAAATAGAAAAAACAAATGGCACCATAGGTAAGGACTGGCTCAATAATACTACGATACAGGAGCAGGAGAAGACTTGGGTGAACATACAGGTGCCTAAGCTTACGAATAGATGTCAGTCTTTGTTGGCAGCGTTTGTAAACCCCTAAAGAGTGCTGGTTGAAATTGAGGTTTTGGTCCAAAATAATGCCAAGATATTTGAAATTCTCAACTCTCTCAACTATCTCTCCATTTATGATAGTACTAGAAACATGGTTCTGATTTTTTTGGGTGCTAAAGACCAATTCCTTAGTCTTTAAGATATTGAGTTGCAGAAAGTTATCCTCACACCACTTACTAAGATGTGCTACAGAACTTTGATAGTTCATAAGAGAGTCATT
This sequence comes from Paramisgurnus dabryanus, assembly GCF_030506205.2. Classification (NCBI taxonomy): domain Eukaryota; kingdom Metazoa; phylum Chordata; class Actinopteri; order Cypriniformes; family Cobitidae; genus Paramisgurnus; species Paramisgurnus dabryanus. The sequence goes on from NC_133345.1 coordinate 18,612,930, forward strand.
ATCCTCATTAAGCAGAGCAAGAATTGCTGTATCATCTGCATATTTAAAATATTGAGTAGTTGTAACTGGACTCTGACAGTCATTTGTGTAAATAATAAAAAGTAATGGACTAAGTACACATCCCTGAGGTGCACCGGTGTTAAGGACAATGGTTGGTGATAGTGTACTGTCCACTTTAACCACTTGGGGTCTATTAGAAAGAAAATTATAGATCCAGTGTATTAGAGGTGATGGAACTTGCACATTCTGTAGTTTCATTATCATCCGATGACGCTGAATCGAGTTGAAAGCCGAACTAAAGTCAATAAGAAGAAGTCTGGCATAATTCCCCGAAATGTCCAGATGTTGAAGCAGACAATGTAAGAGACAGGCCACTGCATCATCAGTACCTCTCTTCTGCTTATATGCAAACTGTAAACAATCTAAAGATGGAGTAGCATATGGAAGCATAATGTTTTTAACGATTTGCTCAAAGCATTTCATTAAAATTGAGGTTAATGATACAGGCCTGTAATGATTTAACTCGACTGGATGCGTTATTTTTGGAACAGGAATGACAATTGATGATTTCCAAATGGCAGGTATTGTTGAAGTACATAGTGAGCAAAGGAAGAGAGAATGAAAAATAGGAGTTAATTCCAAGGCACAACTTTTCAAGACCCGGCCCGAAATGCCATCTGGCCCAGGAGCTTTGTTCAGTTTGCACTTAATGAACTGGTGATAAACATCCTGCCTAGTTAGAAGGGAGTCATAATTTAACTCTTGAGAAGGCAGAGAGTCCAAAAGGCTGTCACATTCTGCTGAAAAGTCAGAGGTATCAAAACGGGCATAAAAATTATTAAGATTACTTGCAAAGATGGAAGGATTCGACACACAAGTAGTCTGTTTAAGGGCTTGTCCAGTAAGTGTCCTTGCACGCTGAAATGCCTGCCTGGTGTTCATGTTTGCAAAATCTTGCTCGAGTTTGCTCTTATAATTATGTTTCGCCTTACTGATTTCATTTTTAATATCCCGATTTATTTCTTTGAGACCAGCGGAATCCTTTTGCCTAAAGGCAAGTTTCCTGTTCTGGAAGAGATATTTTATCTGTGAATTAATCCATGGTTTTGAGTTGGGATATGACCTGATAGTCTTTACCGGTATCACGAGACCAATACAGAATTTGATGTAATCTGTAATAATTGAAACTTGTTCATCCAGGTCTCCCTCAAAAACTTCCCAGTCTGTACATGCAAAACAGCCTTGAAGGCATGCAATAGCATCCTCCGACCATTGCGGGACGCTGCGTATTACTGGTTTGCGTTGTTTCAGTCGTTGTTTGTAAACAGGAAGTAGATGGATAACATTATGATCCGCTAGACCTAGCGGTGGGAGAGCTCTAGCCTTAAAAGCTCCTGAAATATTACTGTAACACAAATCAATGGTTTTACTGAGTCTCGTTGGTACATCCACTTGTTGATAAAAGGCTGGCAATGAGTAGTCCAGCCGACAACTGTTGAAATCCCCAAGTATCAGCACTGGAGCATCCGGGTATTTGCTGAGCATAGCCTGTGTATTTTGCGCTATCTGTTCAGCCGCTGCCTTAACATTAGCTCTTGGTGGTACATATACACAGCTAAGCACAACAGTCGGAAATTCTCTCGGGAGATAAAAAGCACGGGCCGACAGGATGAGCAGCTCCACGTCTGGATTACAGATCTTCTCATGTACTTTAATGTTAGTGCACCAGCGCGAGTTGATGTATATACACACTCCTCCTCCACGCTCTTTCCCAGAGTTACTGGTTCTGTCTGCCCGGAAGATTTTAAAACCATCCAAATTAACCTCCGTGTCCGGAACGGACTCATCCAGCCAAGACTCCGTCAAAGCAAAAACACATGCCTCCCTGAACGATACATCCGTGAGACATTTAGCATGCAACAAGTCCATTTTATTTCTCAGTGAGCGAACATTTGAGAGAATTATTGAAGGTAGCGGAGGGGTAAAGGGACGTCTTCTAAGTCTGCCTCGTACTCCTCCTCGCCTTCCCCTTTTCCTCTTTAAGCTTGATGTTGAAATTAGCTCAGGGGGAACGCTCGTCGACGGAGTCAGTTGACAATGAATAGAGTTTCGCAGAGATAGAAGTTCATCCCGGGAATAGGTAAGTACATGCCCTGCACCACCATTATCTAGTTGAATAGTCCATACCACAGAGTCTGTTACAATCCATGTAATTATAAGAATAGTCCAGAACCAACTTATCCAATGTCCCATGATGTTTTTTTTGTTTGCCGTAGTACACTCTCAAGAATAGAAAATAAACTCAAACAAGACAAAAAACACAACAAACAAACGCACCGACAGTGTCGTCGCAGCTAACGCATGCGCCGGACAATCACATAGCCAACGGTTTTTAAACAATCACATAGCCAACGGTTTTTAATTAGCAACAAAGAAACTGCGCATTTTGCCAATGACAAACACCTCAGAAACTCTTTGAATTTATGAATATTTACACTCACAATATGATTTTATTTCCTTAGTACAAAAGTATAACATATTATACAAATTCTCAGTGAAATGTATTAAACACCATTGCATACTTTTTATCGTGTTTCATACCATGTAAAGGGAAACATGATAATATAAAAAGTAGCCTAGTAATGCAGAAAAGCGCAATATGTTAAAGCTATTAAAACGTTCAGATGCAAAAAATAAACTAAATGTAAAATTAGATAAACTAGTTAATGATATTGCGTAAATGCGCTCGGTCTCTTCAAAGGTCTTCGCGAATTATTTTGTTATAAGACTCGATTATCATACATCACGTCTCTTCTACTGTAAGTACACGGAACAAATAAGACAAATGATGCGCGTTTGAGTCGGATTTTTATGAAGAATATGTGACTGTTTATGTAACTGGCAAAAGAAAACTTTGCCAACAAAATGTTTGCCAAAAAGCATGCATTTGTATGACATCAAAGTCTATCGCCTATACATCGATAATCCGTGTCATGTTACTTCAATATCATACAGTATACGCTCAGCATGAAGTCGAGCACACACATTGTCGTCAGTATGGCCTACATGAAACACGCCTGCCCTCTACAGGTTTTTATATTTCCTGCGTCCCCCACCGACCCCCCTTCTGCGGGATCTCGCAGAATTTCGGAAGTCTCCGCGGCATTCTGCTCTCAGAGACGCGCATTTTTAAAGGCCACATCTGTACATTAAGTTTTTAATTATGAATGTATTTGAAATAAAACATTACTGCTTACGGTATGTCACTTGTGTGTTTTGGGAACATAGCCTTGTACTTTCCCTCTCCTGGTTTTGTTACGGCTTGGTGACATTGTAATGGATGGCTGCAAGGTACAACCTGTAAAAATATAAACAAGCAATCAATTTATTGTAAAAGTAAATACTACTTTATTTAACACAGTTACTAAAATACTTAAATACCTGCACAGCATTCCAATAAATGAGAAAATCAAATTTTTTTGCTGCAAATCTGAAATCTCAGGCCACAGACGGCAAAGGCATCCACTGATGATGGTGATGGAAACATTGTGAAACGATGCTACTGCCTGGGTTCCTATGATTATGCAGAGGAAAAAAACTTTGTCATTATCAGTTATACATTTAAGACTGGTAGTGGTTTCACTAGCTAAATACATCATATGTGTGACACACCTTTGCTCCTCATATGCCAGTCTGACTCCTTTTACTGTGTGTAACGATGTTGCATGTTTGCATACAGTGTAGAAGGATGTGTCCAGCTGTGAATCTAGGATATAGACAAATAAAACAAACATGTATTCAGTCAAAAAGACATATTATAACAATAGAGTACAACGACTAAAAGACTATTCATTAAAACGTTAATGTATTACATATTACATGGCCCAACATTAGCAACACACATTACGTGTTTACTTCGTTTAAAAATCTAAGAAAGCTTCAAGTAAATACAACAGTAAAATACATATAACTTTAAACAAATCATCTGTACTTAGAGTTTCTTGAGTTTGATCATGAGAACAAATTTTACCTGTAACAGTTTAGCTGGTAACTTAGCAAGTTTGTAAACATGTCTAAACCAACATCGATAAAAAAAAACGATAGTCTGCATAATGCAACATACACGTGTGTAAATATGGTACGTTGTTTATGAAATACAGTATTACAACACAAAACAATTAGCTTGCAAGCTTAGCTCTAGTCTACATGCACATTATGTTAATCTCCGGTTACCGGTTACGTAACGTACAGTAAAAGGCAAATATTAAACGTGAATACTTACAGCCTGTGATCCAGAAGTGCACAGTAATCCAACTTTCAGGAGGACCCAGAGGAAAATAAAATCTGAAAAGAGATCTCCAAACTGTTTCATTTATTTCTCCTAGACAACTTTGAGATCCATATGCCACCAAACTGAGACAAAGGTTTATTTCTCCTGTGTCTCAGGCGTTTCTCTGGAGCAATAAGATGCACTAAAACTCAATTTATTCTCCTTTTAAGTTTCAGAAGAGATCTCAACAAGCTCTAATATAATGCTCAGAGTTTCTCAACTTCTGTGTCTCTTTGTGATCTCAGACAGAGCAATCAGAGAGTTCTCTCCATGAACTCAATATACTCTCATCCCAGATTCAATTCATGCATCTCATGCTAAACTCAGATAGAGCAAAGGAAGAGATTTCCACAAGTGCTCTTTGAATTCTCAGACTTGGTTGTTTCATATCATATGATATCTTAATCCACATGATTTTTTAATATAATGTATTACTGTATGAATAAATTAATTGTAAATCTTTTATTTAAGGCTGCAAAGACCCTCTTCTTTAAGATTATTTTCTATAAATGATTTGAAATATTTCACTACATGTAATTCAGTCAAATAATTTCATTAACCACACAAAACACATTGTAAAATAAAAGCAGTAATTTATTTGTAACTTAACAGTTTACATTTTCAGTAAGGATTTTCAAATAGTTGGAAAAATCATGGGCTCTTCTGTTCAAAATAAGATCATATCTTTGACTTTAAAATATCTTTAGTCCCTTTCAAGTTTGTTAGGGAAATGTGCAGCAAACACAATACCAGGCATTGAGGACAAATCAATGAACATCAACTTCCCCAAAATACTTTCAAGTCCTACCACTGTCTTTCTCACAGGAACTTCCAGGAGGCTAACAATATGGAAACACGTTCCACCTGTCAAAGTATCTTGTAGAAGATTTATGCTTGCAACTGCAAATTCATTCAAAAATGCAAGTTTTATCTCATTTTGACCTTCATTGGGTTCTTTGTAGGAACACAATAATTTAATCTGTCCATATTTGATCTGCGCACCATCATAAAACAACACTGTGTAATTGTAAAATCTTTTGGTTTTGACATACTGCTGGGAAGTGTAAATTATTTTCCCTATTTGAGCTCTGTTATATGCCTTGACGACATTACTATGTAAAGCCTGACCAAGAAACTGTTCCAGAAGAAAAAGATCATCAGTTTCAAGGCATCTATTGAATGATGCCCCTAACATGGCCACACTATTGACAACATTACTTGGTTGATAACTATTGCTATTTGTCATTCTGGCCAAAAACTCAGTAGTTACTATGTTCAGCTTTGTGTTTTGTGTGATGCTAGGGAGAGATTGTATAGTCCTTACAGCATTTACCATTTGGGCAGGTATATTCTGGGTTCCATGTATAAGACGGAGCAAGTACCCATTTTTGTCTTCAAAGTGAAAGCAAGAGTGTGTCCACAGAGGTCCAAGAGCTCTCACACTATCAGCTAAATGGACAAGTAAGTGCAAATTGGCTGTCATGTATCGCTCACCATAGAGTCCACTCATTTGAGAACAGAAATTCCAGAGAAGTTTCTCAGCATGATCTATTTGAGCAGGTGTTATTGACTCCATCAGAAGAATAAAGATTGCTTCACTAAGGAGCAGGAAATGGTTGTAGTACAGTCCTGCAAGAATGCCCCGGAATACAACTGGCCCGAAAAACAGCAAAATGTACCGATACTCAGATGCTTTAAAGAACATCCTGTGAGAAGAGACAGAGCGAGGGAATCGAATCATACATGGTGGCCTTATTTCTTTCAGACGTTTGTCAACTTCTTTGATTGATCTGACCATACTGAATGCACATCGAGAGAACTCTGTGGAAAACCACAAAAACATCAATAGACGCATTACTCCCAGTAGTACAGAATGCATGTAGTCTATACCTGTGCCCAAGACCAAATCATAGCTTGTTAGTCTGCTGAGAAACGTAGGTCCCTTCACCCCACGAACAACGCTATTGGAATCATAGGCCATCTTAGCATAATCTACAAACCCCTTGTGAGTACGAGGCGGGCCTTTTGGATCTGTCTTCTGGAAAGGAAAGGCATGGACATGACCTCTCTCTCCAGTCTTCACTGTTTGACCTGGCTGTTCACACTTTAGACACCCAAAATGTCCATTGAATTGAACAGTATTAAGTACCAAAGCTTTTGCAGGCAAATCGCAGGTTCCTGCAATGGTAAAGGCTTTGCATATGAAAGGTTCTTGAGCTCCTGCAAACTGAAGAGAAATTCCTTCCGTTTCAATTTTGTTCAGAGTGCCACACAGTGGTTCAAGGAATGTCAACATTGATGGCTTTGAATCCCCAAACCAAATACCTGCAAATATCATGTTTTCTCGTTTCGTGCGTTCAACAAAATTTAACTCGTTTATGACACAATAAAAAGGCCAAACAGAAAACTTTGATGACTTAAAAATAGGTATGCCGTCTGTGTTCCACATTAGCGAAATGTTTCTGGAATCACTGAGAGGCCCATTGCAAGTAGTAAATTTCTGATAGGTTTCTCCATCATATATTTCTTCAATACTGTCATGACACTTTTTATGTCTATTAAACCTGAACTTAAGTTTTTCTTCAAAACCTTCCTGAGCAAACAATCTCTTCAGTTGTGCTTCAATGGGAACCTCAATGAAATAGGAGGTTGACCCCTCCATCAACACATTGGCTTCACAGGTTTTACACTGGGTGTCTGTACTCTCAACAATCATGAAGCATGAGCTACAATATTTGTGCAAAAGCAGAGAGGAGGGATCATCAAAAAACTGTTTAAATTTGTGTAAATTTTTAAGACACTCAGTCTGTGTATCAGAGGGGCAGTGCAGAGATATTAATGTAAGCAAATCACTGAGAGCTTTTCCTGTTATTTTGTGTCTGTTTGCAAAAGTCATTATTAGGAGAAGACTCTCTGCAACAGAAATTGGTGCATTTCTGTACAGTGGATGATCAGTGTTTGTAGAGCTTTCGAGTTCTGTCCCCTCCTCTTGGTTAAGCTCAAAACTGTCTTCAAATGATAGGTCATCATCAATTGAAAAGTCTTCATCAAATAACGCATTGTCATCTAAAGTTCCTTCTTCAACAAATTCAGGTAGGTGCTCAGGAAATGTATCCATGTAAATAGGCTGTTCGGGCTCTGATTCAACATTAAGACCAGAGTGATGCATCTCACTTGTGTGTCCATAGCAATGGGATGAATGGTTGGCATAATGGATGTTAAACACATTTGTGTTTGAAGAGTCTTCCAAATTAGCAGATCTGGTCACTTGCTCAGTGCTGCAATCATTTGACCTCAAGTTTGTTGCTTCTAGAAAAAAAAAAAATATATATTAATTTGCTTTTACTTGATTGGTGAATTTATGGCTTACTAGTCTCAACATGTTTATTTTTCATTATACTTATGCTAAACACATTACTAATTACTAGACTATTAAAGTGTTATAATAATCACCTGAGCTGTCAGTAATCCATTGACAACCCAAGTGAGGTTTGAAGGTCTCACTTCAGTAACAGTGTTTTATTGGACACATTAACTTTTATTTGAATTAACGCTCCAGTCGATCAAAATTTAAAGCTTTCCATTTGCAACATGCGATTTCCACAGAATAAATAAACTACATGCCATCTTGGAGACTAAAGGAAATGGAGTAAGTTGTTTTACATTTATGCACATGTTTTACCTCTATTTTCCTGTCCTTGTGTGTCCTGCAGAAAACCGAGAATGATAATACATTAAGCATATTTAACACTCACATGCAAATTTATAAGACATATCTAGGTTACAACAATGCAGTATATACTGTAGGAAATCCTGCTGTAAATACTCCCCTCATGGGGATTAAAATATTAACATTTTATTGGATCTGTTTAAAAGAGGTGATTATTTACATGGATGGCCATTTTGAAAACTGTACTTTGTAGTGCTGTTGAGGTCAGACATGTTCTTAATATTTTGCTAATCCCACATATAAAGGTGATCTTAACAGACTATCATTTCAAACAAATATTTTATTGTTATATAAAATTATTGAGGAACATTGTCAGAACCAATGGAGCTGATGAAAAGGACATAGCAGCTAATTTTTGACCTGAAAAGTCACATTTCAGTAAAAGGGAAGTTGTTAAAATATGATTTTGGTAATAGCTAGTTACCCACATGAAAAATACTTTAGTAGAAATATTAAAGTATATGATATCACAGTAAATGTACTTCAGTTTTAAAAGTGTAAGTAAATTACATAATATTTACATGTATGGGTTGGTTGATTATGTCCTGGCTAATTATCAGATTTGTTATTGACCTGAATAAGTTAAGTCATTTAAGTAAATTAATCTAGAAATGTGCTGTTTTGACTCTTCATGTTATCTGTAAAGCAAATGGAAACTATAGTTATCAGAAAAATGTAGTGTAGTAAACATTAAAATATTATTTTTCCCTAAAATGTAGTGGAGTGGAAATATCAAGTGGCAAGTTAAGTATCAACACCTCAAATGGTACGTAATACAGAACTTGGGTGAATGTGCTTATATTCAATCACTGCAGATGACAATATAAAAACAATAAAATGTAAACGTCCCAACCTTTCTTCTGTATCTTTTGCAAGTATTTTGCTGGCTCTTCACCTTTCTCCTCCACCGTGAGTTGTACTTCTGCGCCATTTTTTTTTATATTTGGAGCTCCAACTGTATAATACACACACACACACACACACACACACACACACACACACACACACACACACACACACACACACACACACACACAAATATAGAAGATGCTCTTCTTTGATGATGGTGGTAGACCATTTCAAATGATGTAAACAACACTGGTCCAGAAACACTTCCTGTTACAGTTTGTGACGGCTATTTTTTTATTTCACATATATCATTATCTTTAAGATGTTTATATGTTCTGGTTTATATGTTCTGTTGGTTTATTTTATCCCAACGTTTATCTAGTGTTAAAAAACGGAAACAGGAAGTGCTTCAGGACCAGTGTTGTTTACATCTTTTGAAATGGTCTATAGAACAGTGGTTCCCAACCTTTACACTTGGTGCCCCTCCTACGTACATATTTAATAATCTGTGACCCCCACCCCCCCATCAATATATATATTTGTGTGGAAAAATTAACCACATTCAAAATAAAAGTTTGTGTTTGCTTAATATATATGCGTGTACTGTGTATATTTATTTTGTATATATAAATACACACATATGCAAGTATATTTAATATTTTTATTTATTTATATATAAATTATTTATATTTATATATAATATAAATTATGTATAAATGTATATACAGTATATACATGCAAAAAAAAATTATTAATACATGTGTGTATTTATATACAAAATATTAATACACAGTTCACACACATATATAATGCAAATACAAACTTTTATTTTGGATGCAATTATTTTCTTCACAGCACTAATATATATATATATATATATATAAGTATATATATATATATATGAAATTGTAATTGAAATCGGCATTGTTAGCATATGGTTTTTTTAAAACTTTGAAAAAATATTTTTTATATAAAATTATTAGTAGAACATCTTATGCATCTTTATTCACCTCAAAGCATATCCGCTCCCGCACCCCAGGTTGGGAACCAATGGTATAGACAGTGCAGTCTAATACACAGTGTTAAATAGTGTTACACTTACCCGCTACTATCAAATGTATCAGTAACATCTATGGAAGAGCAATATTAACTGGTGTCGGGGGCTGCCGGGAAAATAACCTGTGGTTGACACAAAAAAGGTACAGATGGTTCATAAAAGGGCACAAAATATATTAAATTTATTCAGACTGAAAAGGGTTACATTAAATGAATAATTATACACACGTGCAACCTTCCCTATCGAATAGAAATTGATTAACATAAAGTTGACTAAATTATGATCATAATGAAAATGATCGCAGTTGTAACATTTATTAGTGTAAGCGTGTAAGAACTATTTCAGTTAACTCAAATAAAAATGAAACTTGATTTTTTAACTGTAAAAATAAAAACTCAAGTACTAAAAGATAACGTGTTGGTACATTTACAAAGCTCACAAAAACCTTAAATTACAAAGAAAACACAAGTAAGTTTATTCTATTATAAAAAATTCGCTGTATCCACTCACCGCTTATAGATGCTGCACCGCCATCTTGGTTTTCTTTTTTGAGCTTCAGTTGGCGCAAAAACACTGTGAACCTTGAACCTTGTAGATGATGCAGCCCCAACGTCAGCATTAGAAGAGAGCGCCGTCAGTCACAAATGCTGCATCGTCATTGGTTAATTTACAGTGGAGGGGCGATGCTGAATCAACGAGGTAAAGGCGCGCGTTAGTTAACGTATGGAGCTGCAGGCAGACGGAATGGAGGGAAAAACAACTGCATTACTCAAAAGAAGGTAAGCAACATGTTTTTTTCTGCATTTCTGCATTTTAAATGGCGAGTGTATGCAGGTTCTGATACTCTCTGAAGAAACTGATGATTATTTGTACATTCAGCGAGGCCTATAGACCGTTTCATCGGACGCACGTGCGGTGACGAGATCGCGCGTCTAGTCAGAACCATACTTCCGGTTTCTGTTTGTTTATAGTTTGACTCGTTACTAAACTGAACTCTTGCACAAATACCTCGTTGAATACAACAAATGTTTTGGTTTCCTATGTAATCTACGTGTTGTTTATGTTGCGTTAGGACTGGGTAATAATTCATTATCGATATATGTCCCGGTATATATTTTTCAATAACAATGATATGGCTTCTAAACACATTTCCGGTATTTCGATATACATTACAGCGTTACGTGACCGTCCGCATGTCACGTCTATAAACGCGTGTTAAATGCCGGTCAACGCGTTTTTTCCTTCAGTGCGCGTGGCGTCTTTCGCAGCTAAGCAACCATGAATCGCGCATTCCGGAAAACGTACAGTAACACCTGATCGGATTTAAATTGCTCATCTGTGCCTCGCGTCAAATCATATCATTGTTATTATGCGATCAATGAATCTGGGGTTCGCCCAGAGAAGAGCTGTCACTCAGAATACTAGAAGGAGGTGCGGGGTTAGTTCGGGTCAAGTCACAGCTTCCAATGATGACACCATATAGGGAGGGAGAACAGAAGATGTAATTCAACACAAACTGAACTGCGGATGAGAAAAAAATCAGGTTAAAAAGAGGGGAAAGAAACGTGCAATAGATACAAGTATGTAGGCAGCTATTGGTCTCATTATGAGTATATGTAGTAGTATGCTAGTATACAATATATGATTATGTAGCTTGCTATGCAATTACAAATAAAGATTTTAATAAATGCTGTTATCCAACTATCTTTTGTATCATTAAATAGCCTACTACCATTCAAAAGTTTTAGGGTCACTTTCACTTAGGCTAATTAATAATATTTTTCCACATATTACTATAATAGTAAATTGATCAAAATTATGGAACTATGAAAGATGATAGCCTACTGTGACTGAAGAATTTGTTATTAAAATGATCCATTAATGTGAGACCCCTGCATTACAGCATTTATCACTGTCTGATTATTTGACAGTGAGTTAACATTTAATTTTGTATGAAGGCTAAATAAAAATAAAAATTGAACATCAATTTATTTATACCATTTTTATTTTTGTAAATATTATATAGTTTTATAGGAGGAGGCTTCACAGACTTGGTAAATTCAGTTGCTTATAAGTTTGTATGTACAGAAATTTGTTTTGGGCATTCTTTGCAGTTTATCTTAAGGCTTTTTTAAACATTCATACGGATATTGGATTTATACCGTATCGACCGAAATTTAGAAGTATACCGTCGATAACATTTTTTGACCATATCGTCCAGCCCTATGTTGCGTGTTATATAAATCAACTACTTTAAAAGGACTTCGTTGTTATTTATTCTTAGTGAGTTTACAGTAGGTTACGTGATGACCACGGGAGCCGGTTGTTTATGTTGTTACTGCTGAAATCGTCTATCTATTCTTGAAGTTACATAAATTGGAAAAATTTGATCTCGTGCAGTGAGACCCCATGTGTTGTACTTTTGTTTATTTTACAGTATGAGTGCAGAAGGAACTACAAAACTGCCCAAAAGAGCGCGAAACCCTCCGAAAAAGATGAGTTTGTATGAACCAGACCTCAGCTCCCCCAGAGATAACCTAGATGGTAATTGAGTTATTTTCCTATACTACGGCTTAGCTAATTTTGTTAAGTATTAAAACTGGTTTAAAGGAGTAGTCCACTTTATAGATGGGGCCCATTGACTTACCATAGTATATTTTTGTCCTACTATGATAAGTCAATGGACCCCATCTTTAAAGTGGACTACTCCTTTAAGTGGGTTTTTTTAACGTACTTTGGACACTTTACTAACCAAAATATTCATCAGTATTTGGTCTCTTATTACTGGAATTTTTATAAATACTGTATATTGAGCCACAAATATTGAATAGAGCTTACAGGAATTGTTAATGGAATGTCATGAAAAAGGAGTGAAACTTATTTGTACATTTTAGTGACTGAATTTTGCAAATCATCATAATAATAATAATAATTTGTATATGAATTGCAGCTCAAAGTTCTTTACAAAAAAGTATTCCTGCGCCATACTCTTCATAGATAATGTGTAAAATAAATAAATAAATAAATAAACAAATAAAATGTGTGATAATTAAATAATGAAAGGGATTAAAACCATTGAAAAAATTGAATAGAGAGTGCATAAATCAAAGAGTTGCAGGAGCGAATAAATTTGAAAGTGCTAAAAGAATAAAGTTAATCCTAGTTGAAGGCTAAAGTGAAGAGGTAATTTTGTTGCTTTGCTAAGAGGGTTAGAAATAAGACAATAAAGATATAGTAGCATGTTTAAGTAAGATTGGTTTTTAGCCTGCACTGATTTACTCACAATCTCCTTTTTGTTTACTTTGTGTTCATTTTCAGGAGTTTTTGTATTTTTGACCTTTGAAGATGGATACACAGCAAAGATTTTTAATCTCTGTGATATACTAAACAAAGATGATAAACCCATCGCTTGCTTTAGAGATCTGACACCAGGAGAAGAAGTACTTGCAAGATGGTCTGACAATAAGTTCTACAAAGCTACAGTAGACTTCCTTGGAAAAGCTGACAAAACGGTGGATACCAAGAAGGCGACAAAGAAAGACATGAAAAAAAGAGATGCAGCTGCACAAAGATTCTACAACCTTCCATTCCTACCTCAAGCAGGCCAGTCCACCTCTGCACAGGATCACCCAAATACTGTGGACCAAAATGTCATTCAGCCTCCAACAACCTGGCCAGTGTACCAGCCTCCACCTACAGAGTCATTTCTACCTGTCCAGCCACAGCACCAGCATGCAACTGCCTGGCCACAGTACCAACTTCCAGTTTCCCAGTCATCACCAAATATGCCACAACATTACCAGCATTCACCAGTCCAGGCGCTCAACCAGTATGGAACTACTCTGTCTCCAATTCCACACAATTCCAGCCTTTCGCAGTATTCAAAGCATCACCAGCCTCACACAGCACTACCCACACCTTCAGACCAAACACAACAGCAGCCTGTTTTGGCAGATTTGGATCAGCAAAGACAGCCACCAGCTCCTACAGCCAAAGAAAGCTTCCTCAAAATGTTGCACAGTCCTAATACACATCAAAAACCTGCTGTTCTTGGGGACCAGAGCCAGACAAGCACCTCTGAACATGAGACTTTAAGCTCATCTGCAGATACGTTAATCATCGAGCGTGATCCAATTCCAGAATATGGAGAACCATGTTTCATTTCGGCTGAGTCAGCAGAAGACAGATCATGGAAGCCATGCGAAGCATGCAAGACAGAGGTGGAAAAATTAGTGGAGGAAAAGGCCAAACTGCATGATGTGCTGTGTGGTATAAGTAAGTATGTTTTGTCTCTCTGTTGCAATTACTTGTTCTTTTAAAGGTGCAGTGTGTAATTTTTAGAAGGATCTCTTGAAAGAAAAGCAAAATAATATACGAAACTATATTATCAGTGGTGTATAAAGACTTTTTAAAATGAACCATTATGTTTTTATAACCTTAGAATGAGACGTCTTATCTACATACACAGAGGGTCCCCTTACATGGAAGTCGCCATTTTGTGCCGCCATGTTTCTACAGAAGCCCTTAATGGACAAACATTTTTACTAAGTTGTCTCCGGCGATGAAATGTTTGTCCGGTGGTGGCTATCGTAGCTGCTTTATGCATTTCAAAAGCGAGGGTTAGGCAGTGGACTGAGCCGTTGATTCCAATTCACAACCCCACCACTAGATGCCACTAAAATTTACTCACTGCACCTTTAACACTTCTTGCTTCATACTGTGACTTGTTTTACAAGGGAGGATGGTTCTAAGCACCGTTTTTAAAGGTAAATGGGCAGGGTATGGGAATTGTGAATTGCATCCATTGTAATAAGCCTGCCAACCAGGGGCGTCTAGACCCCTTTTACTGTTGCACGTGCCCTAGTGTAGATCTGTTGTACCCAGTGTCCTATGTTGTGCCTCAAGTTTAAGTTTTTAGTTATTTGCCAGTATATTCATTGTTAATCGCTGCAAAAACTGAGCTATATGAACCGTAATTCACGCTTGTAAACGCGTTGCAGTCCCACAAGACAAATTGGCGCGAGCACGCAGAAATCGATGTCCACGAGCGGAGCGTCTGTGTTTACTTTTTGTAGCACTCAGCCAACGCTCACTCAGAAGAGCATGTGAGGCATGCTAGAAAACATGACAAAACCAAAAGTATGTTTCTAAATAATATAAATCTTATTCTTACTCGATTGTTACTGGCTCCTGTCAATGTACATCCGATTTTTTTTTATGCAGAGCAGGGAAATAGAAGCAGAAAGTATAGATGATGAGGGAGGTAAAACAAACTATATGCTCAGCCAGTCAAAACCAAGTATAGAGGTTTGCATTATTGCTGAGAAAAATAATGTTTGTGTACTGTTCTGTATTGTCAGATATGAAATTACTGTTTAGTTCACTAGATCTACTTTAGGACACTACATAAACAGTTGGCATCACTGCTGAAAAAAAAACAGTATACCAGCAAGACCAGCATATGCTGTGTTTTGTTGCTGGTTTGCTGGTGACCATCAGCATAGACCAGCTTAATTCTCATGATGGTTTGGTGCTGGTTTAGCTGGTGGTCATCAGCATACCAGCACCACAAAGACCAGCATATGTTGTGTTTTGGTGCTGTATGCTGGTGACCACCATGAGAATTATGCTGGTTTATGCTGTTTTTTTTTTCAGCAGGTTTAAACACTATGCAGATAATATACACAAAAGGATCATCCACATATGTTTTTATTGTAGTAGCAGCTAAGTAATGTTATTGTAATTTTTTTTTAAAGACTCATCATCAGTACTGTAGAATGCAAATAAGCCATTTATGCATTAAAACATATTAATTCTGTTCATGTTAGGTGTGTTAAAGAAAAAGTAGTGGTAGGCATGCTGTGCCCCATTAGAGGTTCATGTCAACGTGCCTACCGGAATATAAAGCAAGGATATAGCATGCTATTTGTGGATTGTTATTTATAATGTCCCATGTATTTAAGACATATGCCATAGTTGTTTTTGTTAAATAGGCATATTTTTGGGGATTGCCTTTTCATTAAGAGAGTTCTTTATAGCCTACTTGTATGTTGAAAGACTAGAAATGGTGGTGAGTGGGAACTATGTGCTTAGTAATAAGTGATAAGTGAGCATGTGAACTCAATCACTACTGATCAGCAAATGTTCCTGACCTCGCGTCGCGCCCCCGGGATAAGTTGCTACTCAAAAAAATGTTCCAAGGTTGGCAGGTCTGTCTAGTGTATTAAATTGTGCAACATAAAATTGTAATTATGTTTTTATTGGTATATGTTAAAGTTCTACTACATTGTCTTACTTTGGACATTGGGAGTTATTTGATGCTTAAGCTAAATCTTAAAAGCTTTAAACATTTTGGTAAAACTCTTATCCAATCATGAAATCTTTTGGACTTTTTAAAAACTTGTCTTTTTTACTTTATGAATGCTGCTGTGTCCCTGTAAGGTAATATACATCTTTTGTGTCACAGGTGGTGAGCACCTCGAGGCATTCAGAAGTTTTCTGGACAAAGTGGAACAGATCCAACCTCAGGCTGGTGTTTGGGCTCCAAAAGGCAGATCTCGGCAGCAGGAGCTATATCCAGGAAGTGGCCTCTTCTTGTCCTCGACTCACCTGGCTGCAATCCATGCAACCGCAAAGAAGGACTGCCTTCGCTTGTTCCATCTTCTTTTTGATGAATTCTTCACTGCAGAGGAGTGCCAGAATGCTGTGGCATTTGGGAAACACGGAAAGGTGCCAGATGGGAAGAGAGTCCTGGATAAGTTTAAAGTCAATGCGATTCTAAGTAAGTATGTTGCTCATGTGGTTGATAACAATTTGTGGAAAAAGTTGTGAAAATTTATAGGTAAAAAATGTGTGAGAACCCAATAAGAGTTGTTGGATACCCATACATCACATTAGCTACGTTAAAGGACAAGTTCGGTATTTTATTAGCTACGTTAAAGGAATAGTCTACTCATTTTCAATATTAAACTATGTTATTACCTTAACTAAGAATTGTTGATACATCCCTCTATCATCTGTGTGCGTGCACGTAAGCGCTGGAGCGCGCTGCGACGCTTCGATAGCATTTAGCTTAGCCCCATTCATTCAATGGTACCATTTAGAGATAAAGTTAGAAGTGACCAAACACATCAACGTTTTTCCTATTTAAGACGAGTAGTTATACGAGCAAGTTTGGTGGTACAAAATAAAACATAGCGCTTTTCTAAGCGGATTTAAAAGAGGAACTATATTTTATGGCGTAATAGCACTTTTGGGAGTACTTGGACTCGCCTGAAAAGTCCGCTCCCCTTCTCAATCTCATAATAGGAGAGGGAGGGTGTTACTGCGCCGAGTCGAAGTACTCCCAAAAGTGCTATTACGCCATAAAATGTAGCTCCTCTTTTAAATCCGCTTAAAAAAGCGCTACGTTTTATTTTGTACCACCAAACTTGCTCGTATAACTACTCGTCTTAAATAGGAAAAACGTTGATGTGTTTGGTCACTTCTAACTTTATCTCTAAATGGTACCATTGAATGGATGGGGCTAAGCTACATGCTATCGAAGCGTCGCAGCGCGCTCCAGCGCTTACGTGCACGCACACAGATGATAGAGGGATGATTCAACAATTCTTAGTTAAGGTAATAACATATTTTAATATTGAAAATGAGTCGACTATTCCTTTAAAGGACAAGTTCGGTATTTTACACTTAAAGCCCTGTTTACAGATCGTATCTGATGAAATAGAACGGTTAAGATTAAAATTTGGACACATGCTCCTGTCCCGAGAATTTCAGGTTTATTTCGCTTTCCCCCACCCCCACAATGGTTGTGTAGGTGCACTGGAACAATCCTTCCTAAAACACATTAAACTTTTGTTTACAAAGACGTGAAACTCACCGAGTGGTCAGGGGTGTTCACTGGTATGCTCACTCAAAAATCGTTGAAAGATGCTTTCCAAAAGGTGTTTTACCATTAGTTGTAAAAGTCAATGGAGTTGGACAAAAACTACGATAAAACCTGTTGTAATGCATCTTTTGCAGCCATTTTTGAGTGAGCATATCAGTGAACACCCCTGACCACTCTTAACCGTTCTATTTCATCAGATACGATCTGTAAACAGGGCTTTAAGTGTAAAATACCAAACTTGTCCTTTAAATGTTATGATTGTTTCACTGTCCTCACATTTTTGCTGCATTTCCTTATGTGTGATCCACAGAGGTATTACAATGTGAATTTTGTCGTATCAGGATAAAAAAAGATGTTAATACTGTTGTGGTAACTGCGGTTACTCAATGCAATCTGTAATTTGTGCTTTCTTTTCTTTTATTCTTGCAGCTTACGTCATGCGCTGTAGTACACTGGATGGTTGGACACCGGTTGAGAAAAGTAAGGTCAAAAAAGCCTTCATAAACAAATGCCGCATCAGGGCCACAACACTGTAAGACACAGTGTAAACACAGGGCACACAGAGACATTTGTTGAAATGACAATGTTCACAAAAAGTCCTTGTTTTCAAATTATGTATGTTGGCGTCAGAGACTCAAGTTTATTGTTGTAAACCTGGCCTGCCACTAATATTGTTGAAATTGTTACGGTTTTAAAAACAGAATTTTACAAAAAAAGCACTTTAGTTCATATTTTGTAATGACCATGTTTAAACAGTTTTTGCCGCATCAGGGCCACAACACTGTAAAACACAGTGTAGACACAGGTCACACAGAGACATTTGTTGAAATGACAATGTTCACAAAAAGTCCTTGTTTTAAAATTATGTATGTTGGCATCAGAGACTCAAGTTTATTGTTGTGAATTGTTGTAAACCTGGCCTGCCATTAATATTGTTAAAATTGTTACTGTTTTAAAAACAGAATTTTACAAAAAAGCACTTTATTTCATATTTTGTTAGTACCATGTTTAAACAGTTTTTGTTGTCTTTAAAATGTCTTTAAATTTGTTAATGTTATTTTGATTTAAATAAATTCAGATTCAAATTTCTTTATTTCTTTATTACATCAGATAATCTGCCATTTGCTATAGATTTTTAAAGCCTGATGGTTGTGGATGGATCTTCTGTCTGTCCTGCAGTGAAGAGAGAGTAGCATTCCCGTCCGTTGTTTCTTTGGTCCATCAAAGTGGATGATCTGTGTTGTTTAGAATGGTGAATCTAGTCTGGTAGGTCATATGATTCATGTGCGTGTTTGTGTGCATGAGAGGGAGAGTGAGCATGAGACTCGGATATTGCTCCATAGTAGCTCCAGTATTGCTCATTTTCTTTTTCAAAGGAGAAATAAAGGAGTCATTAAAAACACAGAATTGAGATTAGCAAGGCATCTTCTTTTAGTCTCAGGTATAACTCCCTCTGATTATTCTGTCTCACCTATTGCTCCTAGTGAATTTTAGGAGAAATATATGAGAAACATTTTAGACAAAATGGAGATTAAAATAAGGCTTAAATGAGAATCTCAAATTTGTCTCCTGAGCTATAGAAAAGCAAGCTTTGAGCAGTAAAATTTTCCTCTGGGGAGACGTCGCGCAAATCCAGCTTCGGTTCATGAGAAGCAGTTATTGTGAAAACTCTGTGAACAACTTCTGACTGGATTTTTCCTGAACCGTATTAAACATGATGTCCTCTGTGGAAGTCCATAAAGTGCTATTTTGCCCTCGCATCTAAAGAGACAGCGTCTACTCGAGAGATTTAATCGCTTAAACGATGAAACAAGAGTTTGCAAACAGAGTCAAAGCAGGGACTCCCAACCTCCGCCATTTTAGCTCTCTTCTGACTCGGCGCTCCCCACCCCCGTCTTTGAGGGCGTATCCTAGCAAAGCAGAGAGGGCTGAACTATGATAATGTTGGTCTTATCTACGTCACTAATCCCAGGAAGTAAACTGTTGCCTACAATCCGAGTGTTTTTTGTAGTCCTCGAACGTTAGAGACGATAACTCGCGTCATCGTTTTCTTTGAGGTATGTACTTTTTGAATATCGTTAGCATGTACTAATACACACGTACACACAAAAGGATGTTTAAAAACGTGTATCCCATAATAGGTGCTCTTTAATACCAAGTGTAAACAGCCCCATAGTCGGGAGGGAGCTGCTGACACGGACTCCTCCATGCCTTGATGGACACGCCTTTACGTCTCATAAATCTGAGACACCACGATGGTCCATCTCACTGTAAAAAATGATGGATGCAAAAAGTTGTACAAATGAGAAAATACATGTTGGCTCAACATAATGGTTGTCAAAAAATAAATATATGTTTGGTCAATGATTTTATGATTTCTATGACTGTACTACGACTCGGCGCAGTAACACTCTCCCTCTCCCATTATGAGAGGGAGAAGGGGAGCGGATTTTTCAGGCGAGTTGAAGTACTCCCAAAAGTGCTGTTCCGCCATACAATATAGTTCCTCTTTTAAATCCGCTTAGAAAAGCGCTACGTTTTATTTTGTACCACCAAACTTGCTCGTATAACTACTCGTCTTAAATAGGAAAAACGTTGATGTGTTTGGTCACTTCTAACTTTATCTCTGAGTGGTATCATTGAATGAATGGGGCTAAGCTAAATGCTATCGAAGTGTAGCAGCGCGCTCCAGTGCTTAAGTGCACGCACTAAGATAATAGAGGGATGTATCAACTCTTCTTAGTTAAGGTAATAACATATTTTAATATTGAAAATGAGTAGACTATTCCTTTAAGCCAGAATGCAAACAGAATTTGAAAACGAATAGCTGCTAACGTTGTAAGTTGTTTACCAAAACCAATTTGCCTCACCAAAAACCCCCTGTTATCCTGGTACCCAGCAATACTTAGCTTAGAAGAGGCATGATGGCTAATGTGCCATTAAGTTTAAGTATAGTTTAAGAATTTCCAAATTCCTGTGAGTACACTGTTAAGAAGTTTAGTCTAGTCTAGTCAAGTCAAGTGTTATATATATTTAGTGCTTTGTCTAGTTCATTGTTTAGTGTCATAGTATAGTCTTGTGTCTTGTCTAGTTTATTGTTCATTAAGTATCTTGTTTATGTTGTTTTGCCCCCTCGTGGGTTTTGTTTTCTGTTTTTGTTAATTAAGAAAGTCTTTAGTGTTCACCCACCTCTGTCTGCACTTGGGTTCCCTACAAACCATAACAATGAGTTATTTATGCATTTGTCTTTGTTTGTATTTCAGGTTTTTTTCAGACTTAAAATGAAATGCAGTGCCGCTATTGTAAATTTACACATCTGCAGCAAGACATCCTGCTTAAGCACTACAGGCTTCATCATTGGCAAGCAGGTAAAGGTTCTTTTCCCTGCATTTATCCAGACTGTGTTTGTATTTTTACAACAACAGGGCCTTTTAAAAACCCATTTATAGAGAGCACATCCTAAAATTGACAGGCCTATCTCCACATGCCCTGACCATGCCATTTGCTCACTTACCCAATTTCTAAAACATTTAGGAAGACATTTGCAAAACCATGAGCAAGTTCATTGTCCATTCTCCAACTGGGATTTTAGCAGCAACAACATAACTTTCAGAGCTCACAAGTCCAAGAAACACAGAAAACCAACTTTGAATGACCTGTGCACATCTGTTTGTACAGTAGGCAATACAGGCAATGACTTTGACACATGAATGACACAGTCTCAGTTTCACAAAGTCCATCACATCAAGCTGATGACATTCAGGCAGATTCTCATATTTCAGATTAGGACCTTGAGGAATGTGAGCCAGTACTTGAACACAAACTTGCTGCCTTATTCTTGTGTATGCAGTCACAGTTGCATGTGTCCGAAAGTGCCTCTCAGCAGATTATTGAAAATGTAAATGACATTCTGTCAATTGCTAACTCAAATACACTGTTTATGTTCCTCTGTTGAAGACTTTGAAGTCTTTGTTGGAGAGACCTGGGGCCTCATTTATAAAACTTTGCGTAGGATTTGCGTCAGAAGTGGCGTACGGATGAAACATAGGACGCGCGTACGCACAGAAATAATCAGATTTATAAAACCGTGCGCACACGCATCCTACGCATTTTTCCCTTAATAAATCACAATCAATTCTAAATGTAGCGCAGCTTTTGCGGCTTCATGACACGCCCATAGTTGCCCATAAATAGTCTGTGAAACGCCCACATTTAATATGCATTGAATGCGAAATCATGGCAAACACAGAGAGGAAATCAAAAAAACGTAACTTCACTCAATGTGAAGTAGAAGTTATCGTTGGCGAGGTGGAAAAGAGGAGAAAATGTTGTTTGGAGGGCACAGTGTTGGCATTACGCATTGTGATGGGGCATTTTATTTCCATCCATTTAATTGCATCTGACAAGCTACAGATGTCGGTAATAATCGACGTGGAAATGGGACATTGTTCAGCGCAAATGTAATTTCTTGTTGCTTTCTGAATGGTTGAGACATATGCCATACATTGTTTTATCAAAAATAAAACACACTAAAGGCATATGCATGAATACCATAATTGCGTAGATTATGAAGATATGGTTTACTATGAAAACAACTTTCCCCAGTGGACAATTAATACATCTATCTATCTATATATCTCCTTAATTATCTGTCTATCTGTCTGTCTATGTAATTGCATCTATATCTGCTCCGCCAGACGGACACATTGACGAGAATATCAGTTTTGTACATTATTTCGTTCTGTTAACTATATTCTTTATGAGAATGAATTGCACAACATGCCAATATTATTGCAGAACATATTTCACTTTTCTTTTAGCAAATATGTGTTCATTTGAATTTCTGTTGTAATTTTCGATTTATTTATTTTTTTTCACTGCTGATCGATCAAATGGGTTTTCGTGTAGACTGTTAATTGTGAGACTTGCTTTATGAAGTCTTCATGTTATTTATGAGAGGCAGTGTTGTCATTTTCACTTTCACGTGTTTCTTCCATCTGCCGATGGTGTCGCCATTTCTCATTTCACCCGTTTTTGTGCGTACGCCTGGGTCAGAGCTTGCGTGACGGACAGCACATTTTCCCGTCAAGTTTGCTTTTTATAAATAACAAGTATTGCGTAGAGAGTGGCGTACGCCTTCTTTTGTGCGTACGCAACGTTTATAAATGAGGCCCCTGATGTTCTTGAAAATACTTTTCCCATAAAAGAGGGGACACCAGGATTCTACACCTCACCTTTTGATGGTCAGTATTTCAAAGTTAACAAGCTTGTAAATGGTCAAGATTTTAGACTTTCACTTGGGTTTTATATTGATGATTTTGAAATTGCCAATCCATTGGGAACTTCTAGAAAGAAGCATAAAATTACAGCAGTCTATTGGGTAATTTTGAATTGGGATTCACAGTTCAGATAGAGTCTCCTCTCTATCCAATTGGCACTACTTGAGAAAAGTTCTGAAGTGTACGAAGGAGGATTAAGGCCATGCTAAAATAAAAAATAAAACCATCTCGAGATTAAAGTCATTAAAATTCGAGAATAATTTAACGAGATAAAAGTCCGAATAAATATAATTTCGAGAATAAAGTCGTTATTTAACAAGAATAAAGTCGTTATTTATTCAGTTTAGGCCTATTCTTTACGTTGTTTACTGCATTAAGAAGTGATATAAATACACTAAATTCACTACACACTATAATATATTATTAATAAGCATGTCAAGCAAAAAAGCTCAGAATGTGCTAGTTTTCATTAAAGGAAACAAACGTGCACTTTAGCGGTTTGTGTTCTTATTCTGGGATCTTCTGCTTGCCTATACACAGACTGTTTTATTAATAAAATGTTTGCTGAATATTACTGTGTATTCAATGTTGTCTTTTAGGGTTATAAGGGGTCTGCACTTAGTAAACTCCTTCTGTTTTAAGGCTCCTTCAGACTGCAATAATCTACCTCCATCTGTGAGATCTTATACTACTTTAGGCTACTTTAGAACATCTTTGTTAATCTATTTGAAAAATGATTGTAAATGCTTTTAATTGTAATGGCTCCTTGAAATATCTTGTTCAGTCTTTGTAATTTGCTATGGTTCCTGAAACAACTGTCCTTGTAAACACTTGTATAATGCAGACTTTGAAATGGCTCTGGGAGGGGACGGGGATTTGTGAGCAGAATTGTCTTGTAATGTTTGTGTTTGTATTGTATTGAATGTATTGTTTTTGTTGTATGTTTTTGGTCCCCCTTGAAAACGAGATGCTGCATCTCAAGGGGTTTTCCATGAATAAAATTGAAATTGAAATAAAGATTTTGCTTTCATGAGAACAAGCCTAAAATGAAACGTAGCCTACTAGTTGCATTTATCTTCACAAAGTCGCAGAGACTTTCCATTACTCCCTCGGCCATACGATTAATATCCCTTATCACCTGTGAAATTTAATTTACAGTAGGTGCGCCTTCATGTTCGTAACTTTCCTTACGAAAATTAACCATGAAAACCAAAAAACCATGATAACTGTAGTAAAACTGTGGTAACCACAAAATAACCATGGTTTTGACAATCATGGTTTTCAAAAACCATAGTTAAACCATGGTTAATGTAATAAGGGGAACTGTGCTTAATGTGTCTGCAGACAATCTTGGTGCGCATGGACTTGCAGGTTTTCAGGAAAGTTTTCGTGTTGAAAAATTCTGCAGATTTTGCTTAGCATCTTTGAAAGACATTCAGACCACAGAAGTTAGGCAGGGACTCTTTCCACTCAGATGTCCTGAGCAACATGATCAATGCATTGCTGAGTTAAAGAGCAATGAGTTTGTAACAAATGTGCATGGTGTGAAAGCTGAATGTGTTCTTCAGATACACCTATCCTTCTTTCATGTCATCACTCGTTTCCCTCCAGATGTTTTGCACAATCTGTTTGAAGGGCTAATACCTAGGGAATTGGCTTTGTTTGTGTCTGCAGAATTTGATTGGTACCAAGTACTTTACATTTGAACAGCTCAATAACATTATCCAACAATTTCAACACTCATATTCAGATAACGTGAATCACCCTCAAAGAATTCCACAGACCTTTCACTTGAAAAAAAAAAACAGTTGGAGGAAATGCACATGAAAATTGGCCCTTAATTAGACCGCTTCCTCTCATGGTAGGTGGTATGGTGCCTGAGGATGAAAAAGCATGGCAACTTTTAATGGACTAAAAAGACATTGTGGAATTAGTGGTTAGTTCAAAGCTATCAGAAGAAGCTCTCTGTTATCTAGAGAGTAAAATTTCTGATCATCGCCAGTTGTTCACTGATGTTTTTCCAGATGAGAGGCTTTTACCTAAACATCATTACCTTGAGCATTATCCAAACCTGATCCACTATTTTGGGCCTTTGGCTGATCTGTGGACAATGCGGTATGAAGCGAAGCATAGCTTCTTCAAGAGGGTGGTGCACGACGCTCGAAATTTCAAAAATCCCCTCAAAACGTTGGCAAGTAGACATCAATCAATGATTGCTTTTGCTTTGGACGCTCAACATTTCTTCAAAGCACCATTGCATGTTGAAAAACTGAAAGTGGTGAAATTGTCAGCTGTTGACCCGCGGCTGCGGACAGCTGTTGAAAACAAATATCCAAATCTGAGTTCCTTGTCTCTGCCAACAAATGTGACATTGCTTGGGAAAAAAAAAACTTCAATGTTGTAGAACCAGTAGAATATATATTAAACAATCAGAAACAACAGAAAGTCTTTTCAGTATGTCCCCTTACTAAAATCCCTGCAGCAATTGCTTATTTGTGAAATAATAATACTCAGTAAGGCTGTAAATTTAAAAGAGAATTTTAAACAGAAGAGGGTGGGAAACGTTTGTACAGATCATTTTGGGAGTCAAATAACTGTAAAAGAAATTGTAAAAAAAATTCCCTGATCTTGTATATTGATGATTTTGAAAATTGTAACCCCCATGGTACTTCACGAAAAAAACACAAAGTGTGTCCAATGTATTGGACTCTGGGCAGTCTGCCCCATGGCTATACCACTCCTCTATATTCAGCATTTATTAAGCTGCTCTCATTAACAGCAATGATGTCAAAGATTATGGTTTTGACAAAGTCTTGAATCCTTTGATCAATTATCTCATACAAAAAAACCTGTGCTGTTCTAAGGTTATAAGTTGGGGAGAACTTTAAAGGGTACAGTGCAGTTAGTCCAGGCAAAATAGCGTTTTACGACAGACTAATTGTAAAATAATTTTTTTCAGCATAGATCATTTCTATGAGGTGTCCAGAACAACATACTAAAAGTCCTAAGAAATCCTAGTTGAGGAAATATGTTAATTTCTCATCAATCCGAAATGTGTGCCAATAAGGCCAGACTACAATACAACCCAATAGGGCTATTTTTTCCTTTACTCCTATCAAAATGAAACTTTACACAATGAAAGTACCCATGAAAAGTAATTTTTTTTGTATTACAAGTTGCTTTGAAAATTAATTTTAATATGCAAATGAGGTATACACTAATCGAATATGCCCAAAATACACCCAAAAGTAGCTTTTTGGTATTACAAGTTTCTTTTGAAATGAATTGTTTCTGCCAGCTGTATAACCCCCGCCGGTATAATCTTCAGGGTCACGGAGGAACACAAGCCTCCCCACCACCACAAGGTAGCAACAGAAGGGGAGGCCTTTTTTGGTGTTTTTGTTTTTTGGTGTTTTTGTTTTTACATCTTTTTTTAAATCCAGCCTGGATCCTCGACCCCTTCTCTGTGGCTCTTGGTTCTGGCACCTCCTATATCAGTTCCTGGTTTGTTCTTTGCTTAGTTCTTCCCCTCTGGGTCATATTCATCTGATAAATCAGGCAACTGTGAGTTTGTAAAGCTATTACCACAACATTCTACACAAATGTTAGTGCAAGGGGGTCCATGTTTTTTGCATGTGCATCTCTTTGTGCTGCAGTCTTTCTTGCAACTACAGTGGACGTAACTATCAACTACAAAAGTGCAGCAGTAAGTAAACATGATTTTAAATGGTATAGATCAATCTTTCTGCGTATGTAATGATTGAGCTGAAGTTTAGAGCTACTGTGTGCATCATGCCATCCAGAACTGAAGCCCGGAAAATGCCGCTATAAAGTATAATGTGGTTATAATGTAACGCTATAGCCTATAATGTAAGTGAGCATCTTATTTATGTATTTAATTTTTTTCAATTCAATTTTATTTATATAGCGCTTTTCACAATTTGGTACCTTTTAGACCCATGCGTATGTGTTTAGTCATAGCAGTGATTAACGATCGCTACTGAAAAATTCAGCTAAGACCAGCATAAGCTGGTAACTGGTTTTTGCTGATTTAAGGTAGTAGCTGGTTTAAGCTGGTCCTCCCAGCCTGGGAAAAAATTGACATGGTGTTGGCTCGTTACGCTGCTTGGCTGATCAGTCATTATTGGCATTAATCTCCCATCCAAAACATGGCACCCCCAAGGTTTTGGGTCCATAGGTTCACTTCCCCCTTTCCACTTCATCATTTGGTAAAAGACCCGACAACTATGGAACTTTGCAGCTGCTGACGTTGGAGGGAGAGATTGAGCTTCCA
This sequence comes from Paramisgurnus dabryanus, assembly GCF_030506205.2. NCBI lineage: Eukaryota > Metazoa > Chordata > Actinopteri > Cypriniformes > Cobitidae > Paramisgurnus > Paramisgurnus dabryanus. Next base: position 18,640,357 of record NC_133345.1, read on the forward strand.
CTGGAGATGAGTTCTGAGTTAATTTAATAAAGAATTGCCTGTATCTTAGCATTGTTATGACACACGAGAGGAAACAAATGCGAGTTAAGAGGTTTATTGAACACAGAGTAAATAGGTGGATGCAAACAGCAGAGCGGGTGACACAGGTAGTTGAGGTGGCCAGCGTGAAAACAGGAAACTCCGGTCTTGTGGAAATCAAAATCCAAAAACACGACACGAACACGAGAGCCGGAACACAGGAACACACAGCACGAGACCTCACTGACATCCACAACGATCTGACAAGGAACATGAGAACAGAGTGAGTATATATAGGTGAGACAATGAGCTGCAGCTGGAGCGAGTTGATGACAATCAGGTGCGCTGGAGGTAAGTGCCACACACACCCACACCCGCACACACAAACACAACACAGCCATGTGAATCAGGAAGGAAACAATGAATTCATAAACCGTGACAAGCATGTCCAGTGATTCATCCTTTTGCCCCCATACAGTGATACTAGAGCTTTTTCACCTGCAATGATGATGCCTTTTCCCACATTTTCCTGTGACTGGCTAAACACCTTAGCTTGTTTGAGAAAGCTAGTGTCATTCTTTACCTTTTTCAGTGCCATCCCTTTCCTATGCCAAATAGATGAGATGTAGAATTACAGCCTCAAAATGATTGGGGTTGGATTGTTTGAAGAGCTCGATGTGTCATCTTGAATGGAAAAAGTCTGAAATCATTTAGTTGCTTTTAAATAAAAATCTATAATACGGTAGTGTTTTCGTTCCCTGATTAAAATGTAAGTATGGAAAACAATCAGTTACACATTCTTAATAAAAATGTCATTTAAATTCAGAAACATAAGAGGATTTTATATAAACTGTTTCAGCACTGACCCATAATAGTGCCCCAACAAAATAAATGGCCAATTGCACTGCATTGTAATGAATGTATTTTGCAATGCAATTTTTTTTTACCCATATCAATGCTGCAAGGAAACCTCAGGTACATTTATGCTGTTATACTATTGACCTTAAGAAAAAAGGAATCAGTCTTTCTTGTGTTTTGTTAATGCATTTACTGTATTGATCTATTTTCTTAACATGCATTTAAATTGTACAGATTTTGCTAGTGCTGCAATTCAGATGAGGCAATTTTATCAGATGAATATAACCCAGAGGGGAAGAACCAAGTAAAGAACAAACCAGGAAATTATATGGGGGTGCCCGAACCAAAAGCCACAAAGAAGGGGTTGAGGATCCAGGCTGGATAAAAAACATAAAAAAATGTAAAAACAAAAACACACAACCCTCCCCTTCTGTTCAGGCTTGTGTTCCTCCGTGACCCTGAAGATTATACCGGCGGGGGTTATACAGCTGGCAGGAACTACCAAGCCAGGCAGTTTTCAGGTTAGAGGCCAGTCTAAAAGCAGCAGATGATTGGATGAACATTGGGCCGATATATTTATCAAACATATGAATGGTGTTTCTGCCTATGCAAATTAGGACATATTAAATAAGTGTAAAGCTCATGTGGATATTCAAATTCATTTCAAAAGAAACTTGTAATACCAAAAAGTTACTTTTGGGTGTATTTTGGGCATATTCGATTAGCTCATTTGCATATTAAATTTAATTTTCAAAGCAACTTGTAATACAAAAAATTTTACTTTTCATCGGTACTTTCATTGTGTAAAGTTTCATTTTGATAGGAGTAAAGGAAAAATAGCCCCATTGGGTTGTATTGTAGTCTGGCCTTATTGGCACACATTTCGGATTGATGAGAAGTTAACATATTTCCTCAACTAGGATTTCTTAGGACTTTTAGTATGTTGTTCTGTACACCTCATAGAAATGATCTATGCTAAAAAAAATTCTTTTACAATTACTTCTATTTTTTGCTCCAAAATGAGTTAGTTTGCCTGGACTAAGTGTGTTGTTGCAGACAATCTTAGGGCGCATGGTATTGCTGGGTTTGTGCACAGTAAAATTGGCAGTGTTAATTACGCAGTGTTACTTCACATTTACTCTTTTGGAGTTATCGTAACAACAAATAGTGAAAGATACCCCCTAGTGTTGGTGAAAATTTTGAGTGCTATGTTCTGCCTCGTTAACTTTACACTGTCAAGCTCCACCCCTCAAGCTCTCAAATCTTGACTCTGAACAGAAGTTTCGTCTGCGTCCATTTTCTTTTCACTCTCGTCGAAAGGTAAGCTCCTATTAAAACGTAATTTTTCCATTTTGTGTGAAAAAATTTGAATACGTGTGTTATTTTCTACTTCATAAGTTTTAGTTTGATAAATTTTGTTTAATATATGTTGGTTTAAACTTTAACATTTTGAATAGGCAACTGACCAAATTCGCGGCAAATTCATTCAGTAGATAATGTGGTAATGATTAGCTTTTATGTTGTTTCACAGTTTTTCTTTGCTATGTAGTTTTTTTTTATTAAAATAAGATTTTTTTAACGTATTTCTTAAAGAGCACCTGTTATGAGATACACGTTTTTAAACATCCTTTTGTGTGTAAGTGTGTATTAGTACATGCTAACGATATTCAAAAAGTACATCTCTCAAAGAAAACGATGACGCGAGTTATCGTCTCTAACGTTCGAGGACTACAAAAAACATTCGGATTGTAGGCAACAGTTTACTTCCTGGGATTAGTGACGTAGATAAGACCAACATTATCATAGTTCAGCCCTCTCTGCTTTGCTTGGGTACGCCCTCAAAGACGGGGGTGGAGAGCGCCAAGTCAGAAGAGAGCTAAAATGGCGGAGGTTGGGAGTCCCTGCTTTGACTCTGTTTGCAAACTCTTGTTTCATCGTTTAAGCGATTAAATCTCTCGAGTAGACGCTGTCTCTTTAGATGCGAGGGCAAAATAGCACTTTTTGGACTTCCACAGAGGACATCATGTTTAATACGGTTCAGGAAAAATCCAGTCAGAAGTTGTTCACGGAGTTTTCACAATAACTGCTTCTCATGAACCGAAGCTGGATTTGCGCGACGTCTCCTCCTGAAAGTTGGATTACTGTGCACTTCTGGATCACAGGCTGTAAGTATTCACGTTTATTATTTGCCTTTTACAGTACGTTACGTAACCGGAGATTAACATAATGTGCGTGTAGAGCTAAGCTTGCAAGCTAATTGTTTTGTGTTGTAATACGTGTATGTTGAATTATGCAAACTACCGTTTTTTTATCAATGTTGGTTTAGACATGTTTACAAACTTGCTAAGTTACCAGCTAAACTGTTACGGGTAAAATTTGTTCTCATGATCAAACTCAAGAATCTCTTAGTACAGATGATTTGTTTAAAGTTATATGTATTTTACTGTTGTATTTACTTGAAGCTTTCTTAGATTTTGAAACGAAGTAAACACGTAATGTGTGTTGCTAATGTTGGGCCATGTAATATGTAATACATTAACGTTTTAATGAATAGTCTAACGAGTTATAGTCGTTGTACTCTATTGTTATAATATGTCTTTTTGACTGAATACATGTTTGTTTTATTTGTCTATATCCTAGATTCGCAGCTGGACACATCCTTCTACACTGTATGCAAACATGCAACATCATTACACACAGTACAAGGAGTCAGACTGGCATATGAGGAGCAAAGGTGTGTCACACATACAGATGTGGCCTTTAAAAATGCGCGTCTCTGAAAGCAGAATGCCGCGAGCACTTCCGAAATTCTGCGAGATCCCGCAGAAGGGGGAATTGGTGGGGGACGCAGGAAATAAAAAACCTGTAGAGGGCAGTCGTGTTTCAAGTAGGGCATAGCCTACTACGACAATGTGTGCTCGACTTTATGCTTTAAGCATTCTATATGATATTGAAGTAACATGACAGGGATTCTTGGTGCATTGGCAGTACTTTGATGTCACATGCAAGCTTTTTGACAAACATTTGGTTGGCGAAGTTTTCTTTTGCCAGTTACATAAACAGTCAAATATTTTTCATAAAAATCTGACTTAAACGCGGATCATTCGTCTTATTTTTTTTTGTGTACACTTACAGTAGAAGAGACGTGACGATAACGGAGTCTTATAACAAAATAATTCGCAAAGACCTTTGAAGAAACCGAGAGCATTTGCGCAATATCATTAACTAGTTTATCTAATTGTACATTTAGTTTATCTTTGCATCTGAGCGTTTTTAATAGCTTGATTGTAATGCGCTTTTCTGCATTATTGTACTTTTTATATTATCATGTTTTCCTTTACATGGTATGAAACTCGATATAAAGTGTGCAATGATGTTGAATAAATTTGTATAATGTGTTATATTTTGTAGTAAGTAAATAAAATCATGTTGTAAGTGTAAATATTCAATTCGAGGAGTTTCTGAGGTGTTTGTCATCGACAAAAGGCGCAGTTTCTCTGTTGCTGATTAAAACCCGTTGGCTATATGATTTTTTAAAATTAACATTTGTTCTAGTTATTATTTTATTTATTTGCCTACATTTACTCAAATAATATCAATGTAAAAATAGTAAGTAAATCATAGTTCAAGTTAGGCGTAAAATGTACATTTTTTTTAAGTTGTTGTTAAATACAAATAATATTAATTTGAAGAAAGCAATTATTACAGGTTTAAAAACTTAAATATATAATTCTGACATTATCAAATATATTGATTAAAATAATCTGTAAATTAAATACTTATATTATTAAGGCGTATACATCAAATAAAATATGTACATTTTAAACAAAATATCTATTTCTAGTCATTAATTTTGGTTTGTCTAACTAAAAAAAACCCACATAACTGAAATTAAAAGATTTTATTAAGTTACTTTAATCATTTATTTTAGATAGCCTACATTTACAAAGCCACTGAATCATTTTTTACAGTGTATACATTGTGATCTTACGGTATTATTAAATGCATATAAATAAAAATATGTAAAACTAAATAAAATAGATGTCATACACGGACTCCATGAAAGCATACGTTTTCTTGTTCGGTCCACGTGGGTTAAACGGTCACATAGCCTATTCTCCATAAAAATCCGACTAAAATGCGGATTATTTGATTCATTTTTTCTGTGCAATTAGAAGAGACGTGATGTATAACTGAGTCTTATAACAAACCTCTATTCGCGTAGACCTTGAAGAGACCGAGAGCATTTGCGCAATATCATTAACTAGTTTATGTAATTGTACATTTAGTTCATTTTTGCATCTGAACGTTTTTAATAGCTTGGACATGGTTGTAATGCGCTTTTCTGCATTACTGTACTTTTTATATTATCATGTTTTCCTTTACATGGTATGAAACTCGATATAAAGTGTGCAATGGTGTTGAATAAATTTGTATAATGAGTTATATTTTTGTAGTAAGTAAATTAAATCATATTGTGAGTGTAATAATTCATAAATTCGAGGAGTTTCTGAGGTGTTTTTCATCGGCAAAAGGCGCAGTTTCTCTGTTGCTGATTAAAACCTGTTGGCTATATGGGATTTTTTAAAATTAACATTTGTTCTACTTATTATTAATTTATTTTTTTGCCTACATTTACTCAAATAATATCAATGTAAAAATAGTAAGTACATCATAGTTCAAGTTAGGCGTAAAACGTAAATTTTTTTAAGTTGATGTTAAATGCAAATAATATTAATTTGAAGAAAGCAATTATTACAGTTTCAAAAACGTGATGTATAACGGAGTCTTATAACAAAACTCTAATTCGCGTAGACCTTGAAGAGACCGAGAGCATTTGCGCAATATCATTAACTAATTTATCTAATTTTACATTTTTTGTGATTTGTGAATTCATGTTCTGCTTGCCCCAATTCCAAATATTCTGTTGTATTATTATTCCCATTTTTTGTTAAACCGAGTATAACTCCCAAGCTGAACACCTACAAAACTAACCGTTTTGTCCAGTCTTAACAGTGTATGATATTCAGCTGTCTTAATTTAATTATTTTATTCCGCCGAATGGAAAAAAATCCATAGGCTATCTGAATGAATGGGATTCAGGAATAAAGTACAATAGTCTATACGTGCGTTAGTGAGACCTGTCGGCAGATCACGTTTGCCAAAACATGAAAAGAAACGCGTTTTCAAAACATATTGCGAGCAAACACAGACGTCTTCATCCGGACGGGATTACATTTCTCAGATGACCTCTGAGTTCGGCGTGAAACAGTAGGTAAAATGCTCTGAAATTTACAGATTACAGAGGTCGTCAGAGAAAAACACAGACATGGCCGATTCAGACGGGATTAAAAACACAGTGGACCTCTGAGAAGCATGATTTCTCAAAATGATTTTTGTCGAGGGTGCCCCGCAAGCACGAGTTTGAAGCCTATGAATGAAAACGTTATTATTCGCTTTGCGTCAAACCCTGTTGCTGAAGGAGACGGACCGGAGCTCCGGCAAGGTGTGTTGTGGACCCGAGGAGGCGGAGCTGCGCTCCGGCCCAATTTAACCTATTACTTCCACTAACTGAGGTATCCTTCCTCCTTTGCTGTCTGCCTGGTATGATTTTATTGGTCATCTAGGAATAATTTTCACTTTATCTTACTTAATGGGGCGCAGCGCAAACCCGTTGGCCTGTGACATCACACTACCGCGAGATCTATTCAAAAGCATACTGTAGGCCTACTGTCTCGCGGTGCTAAGACGTCACATGCCGTCCGATCGGGCTGCGTGGCGCCGCAAGTCGTCAAACGAGCGCTGAGCATTGAGTCAAATACGCGTCAGAAAATTACAGAGGTCCGGGCGGCCATGCCCTTTTTTGCCTCAAAATGCAGACAAATAATGTTTTTAGTAAGGCATGTTTGTTAAAACTAGTTATATTTCCTATTTAAACTAAGTCCTGGCTTAAGCTTATAAAGACCCCGCAAAAACCCTGCTACAGCTCCTGAGGGGGTGCTCTCACTATTCACATGTAAATAAAATGGTTAGAAACCGGTTTTTCTGGTTCTCATTGCAGGACTGTGCGGGGGGAGGGCATTCCGTTTCCATGTGGAGACATTTAACAAACACATTTGATATACACCAAGTTCCAGATTACAACACCAAAAACACATCACGTTTGATAGCAGTGCATGTAGGCCCTACTCAGGGACGGACTGGGGCTAAAAAACAGCCCTGGACTTTTTCCCAAATAGGCCCATCATCCGGCCATTCGCCCCTAGCCGTGCGCAACAGACACAAGGATGTCCTGATACTATGCCACAATACTGTCAGACTATTAGACAAGGATATTTAATATTTTGTCCATGTCATATTAAACTTTATACCATGGTCTGTTTAAATACTCGATTCTGATTGGCTGGAAGGTGTGCATTAAAACCGTTTAATGCACAGGTAGTTCCAGTCAGTTTGATTACAGTTAGAAATTAATCCGCTACTATAAACATTGGTTACCATAGTAACACAGTTACACTTGCAGAGAGAGCGAGAGAGACAGAGCGAGCGAGAGAGAGAGACGTAAGTGCGTCTCTCTTTAAAGTGCGCCGGTTTTATTTCACACTTTACATAAATAAATGACATGATTAGTTCAAATAAAGATTGCCTTGTCACTGTTGCCTGTCATTCATAAATTATTTTAATAAATCAATTAAAGAATCATTAAGTTAGCTATATGCAGAGGCGTTTCCAGCTTTGAAGGACATTCGGGGCTTAGCCCAGACATATTAAATACAGGGATCACTCAAAGAGTGTATAAAGTGTATAATAAGAATATTAACGTGATCTGTAGCATATAAAAGTGTACTCACCTAATGGCGGCGGGTCGCAGGAGTAAAATGTCATAAGAACTTTAATCTTTCATCTCAAGTAGATTTTTGCACGTGAGTTTTACTCCTGAATGAGCTGATGTCACAGAACCGCCAAAATTAGATTATTAAACTGCTGCGCCGAAGGAATAACGATCAAGTGATAAATAAACCTAAAATACTGTATACCTACTGTATAACCATCTTATTTATGTACCATACATAACGTCTAAAACATAATATAAACAGAACATCTAAAACTAAATATACGTATTGCTGCTGGAGACTTGCCATTTTGTAATTGAATAAATAATGAGGTCAGTGTAAGAAAAGATTACAGGAGCTATTTTGGGGATGTTTTCATAAATATTACTTTGTTTCATGGTATTATGTTTTATATTATTACGTTTAATGTTATAATGCGTTATTATAATTATCTGATTTAAATATTAAAGATACTTTTTCAAGTTACCGTTGTTGAGATCAGTGTTTCCTTTCCCGTAGCTAAATAAGATCTCGTCAGCTCCTCCCCTACCTGTTGCATATTCAACAGAGTGGCAGAAACGGAATAGCCCATAGGCTACCGACAGCAAAGAAACGTATTCTATGGGCTAGATATTTTTTAAGACCTAGCCCTATGTCTATTTCTAACAGACTGTATGCAGTAAAGCCAAAGCACAATGAAATAAGACGACTTGATTTAAAAGGTTTACATAGGCTTTTGTCTGGTTTCATATTTGTCAGTCAACTTTTCAAAATACATTCGAAGCAACGAGGGGATAGACTTTAAAAAAGAGACGCACACAGCCACAGGTAACTCGCGCACGCATCTCTCTCTCTCACTCTCTCGCTCTCTTTCTCTCGCTCTCTCTCTCCCTCGGGTCCTTTTTCATTTCTCTTCTCTGTCTCCCTCTTTTACTAATGAATTTTAATAAATGTGATAATTCATTTAAATAAAAGCAATACAATGGCACTACTTTATTTAAAGCGGACGGAGTGCGAGCCTTAACTTAAGAAAATGACCGTAATTTTTACCCTTCTGTTAAAAAACTACACTGTAAACATTATTTGCAGCGTTAACTTGGCAAATAACCAAGGTATAAGTGGGATAATCCACGGCTAGCCATGCATTAAAGCGTTTTAATGCACTTCGCAGAGGCAACCACCCTCCGCTACGCGTCGGGTGGTTCTTCGCCTCTACGTCGTGCATTAAAACCCTTTAATGCATGGCTAGCCGTGGATTATCCCTTACTTGATGTATAATAAGGCTGTGAAATAATGAAAATAGCTAGGCCTATTAATTTTGTCTGTACAGCTTTCACAAACAACCACCAGGTCTTTGCCAATTCCACAATACTAAACTCAAACATGAAAGACAAGGAAAAAATGCACTCTGATGGAAGACAGACAGAAAGTGCAAGCTAGGATTTTTTGGTTAAACTAATATTTGGTCAATTATTTAGCCCCCTTTCTTATTAGCACGTTTAGAGTGGTTGCAATGCATGCCTGATATTTACCCGTTTAATTCAATACCTTAGCCTAATTGTAGCAGAAAATGTGAGCTCACTATAATCTCTCATATACAGTACAATAAAGTCAATGAAAGAAATGAAAACCAATGCAATACGATGAATGTCCACCCACAGACTGATTTCAAACGGGGTTGGATAAATATTTTTTGCTTTGATGTGTGTGATTTTGGTTAGATGACAGTTGTAGGTTACAGTTTGACAAGAGTTTACAGTTTGACAAAAGCAAAATGTTTTGTTTTATTGCGACTGTATACAAATATAAGCAAACACTTTGCCGTTTGAATTATGTCCCATATGAACAAAATGACAGAGTATGTATTGTTTTTATGTTTCCGCTGTTCAATCGCGCCCGCGCCTCTCTCTCTCTCTCTCTCACACACACGCGCGTGCGCACACACTCACATCACGTCTTTCTCTAACACTAGTTGCGCATTACCTTAATTTTCACGCGAGTTTAATTTATTTTTATATCGTGTATATTATATTATAATGTCACGTGTCCTGCTACTACTGGCACTTAGCTCTTGCTGATGTGAAGTTAACTCGGTCTGTCCCTCATCATGACCAGGCTGTGGATGCTCAGGCTCGCAAACATAGACGCTAACGAATTCCGGGAATCCGTTGACCAATCACGGCTAGTAGGCCGACTCTTCTTCCTTGTTTTTTTACACTTAGCAGCATATAAGTGATCGTATTAGTGCCTCTGCTGTTGGCTGTTCATATTGCGTTATTAGACTTTTTTTGCCACCGGCCGGGCGACGGCCCTCCGTTGAACGGCCGTTCTGGACTTTTCCAGAACGCACAGATTGCCAATCCGTCCCTGGCCCTACTTATTTGAGTATATTGATAGAGTAAGTATTATGTTGGACACTATTTTGGATATCAAATTGTCCTTTTCTCCAGACAAATAAAACACTGATGTGCATGTCTATAGATCTTATCTAAAGAGTCATTGCTATCATTTTCACTTTTGTGTTGGGTTAATTCCCTGACCAGACCTCTGTCATTTTCTTACGCTCGTCTTATAATTTGACTCAACGCTCAGCGCTTGTGTGGCTTCTTGCTGCGCAGCGCAGACCAATCGGCATGTGACGTCTATAAGCAGAGGTGGGACAAAGTGAAGGTGGGGCACTAAACAGAAGATACAGTCTGTCAGAATATCTCTCCACAGTTAGAGATGTAAAGCAGAGACGAATCCTCACTAAATACAGACTCAGTGATCACAGTCTGGCAATAGAGAAAGGCCGACATAGACAAACATGGCTCCCAAAAGAAGAGCGAATCTGTGTCCATTGTGACAGTGGCGAGATCGAGACAGAGACACAAGTAGTTGTAGCGGGACGGCATTCGTCAAACTTTTATGACCCCCTCCCCCACCCGGTGACAGTTGCTATCTGACAGGTCGTTTTTATGACCCTTTGACAGGGGGGCGGGACCATCAATCAAAATCTGTACAAGTTGTCAACTTTAGACAGAAAGTATTTAATGGTTTTATTGCCGGTCATTTAGAGTGATTGTTTTTCCTGAGTGTGTTTTATGTCACGCGTATGCTGTTATGTTTAATGACAGGTTGTGTTTGTGACATTTGCTGTTTATTGACATTTGATGTCAGATCTCAACCATCCTTTGCTCGCCCCGTGCGCTTCTCAATACTGCGTGTCACACTGCGGGTGTGTTGTTGAATCTAAAGTTTTGCAACATCAAAAGTTTATTTAAAGGCAATCACTAATCATATATATATATATATATATATATATATATATATATATATATATATATATGTATATATATGTGATTAGATGTAACTGGTTAAACTTAAAGCCGATATTTTCTATCGAACTAGTCTATTTTCTGTTCAGACACAAAGTTTTCTGATGCTGATATTATGACAGTGTGTGTTTGTGTGGGGGTCGTGTGATGTAATCTTTGAAAGTTTATGACCGAACCTTTATTGGGGAGCGACAAGAGATCTCCGGCATCAGTTTGGATGGATCAGAGCTGTTATACTCAAGTCTATTGGTACGTATGTGTTTCGCTGTGTTCGTTCCAGTATTTTGTCTGATTTATTTAAAAACTAAAAATTCAATCTCTGGTATTGCAGCGAAATTGTCTAAACTGGTATTAACTATTCCTGGTAAATCGCGGAGAAGAGTGGAATGAACAAAAAAGTCAGACCGTGACTAGAACCATCAGCAGTGTAACAAGGAAATCTTGGAACAAAAGAGACGCAGAGTGGAGCGTGTTGTCCGGTGTGTATTTATTTAATCCTGTTACAATAGATTTAAACAAACTGGTTTGTTTAAATATTTTCTAATAACATGTGTTATCTGTTTTAAAGGTTTGGATATCAGCGGCAAAGCGAACGTTGTGTGTACTATTGCAAAATATATATAGCGGATCTCCACGGTACGTTTATGTTGCATAAGAAAAAAGTTGTTTTATTTAGATATTTGTCCTAATAACTTGTTTTTATCTGTTTACAGACTAGGATACCGACCACAACACTTTGGACGTATCTTTAAAAAAGAGAAAATCAGAGACTTTTTGGATTTGTCTGGGCACATTTTAAACATTTTGTGTCATATTGGATTTTAAACATTTCGGATATTGGATACCTGTGTTGATTTGTCCACAGAGCTGATCGTTTTTTAAAATCACAAGGGTAAGTGACTATTATAAATTGTTTTGATGTTATTTTAAAATTGTGTTCTTAATACCTATTGTTTTAGTTTTCATCGTTTATATAATCCGTTTTTATACTCATTTTGGTTTAGAGTTTTCATTGTTTTAAACATATTGTTTTACTGTTGTTTTAAACTTGTGTTCTTGTTATATTTTTGGTTTAGTTTTCATCGTTTATATAATCAGTCTTTATATTAATTTTGGTTTAGAGTTTTTCATTGTTTTAAATATATTGCTTTACTGTTGTTTTAAACTTGTGTCCTTAATACCTATTGGTTTTATTTTTCATCGTAATCCGTTTTTATACTCATTTTGGTTTAGAGTTTTTACATTGATTTAACTATATTGTTTGTTTTGTTGGTTTAGTTTTATTGTGTTTACATTGTTTGATTATTTGAATATTTTGGGGTTTCACTGTGTTTCCGAATATTGTGTTAGAAATGGCCCAAAAACGTAATTCGGACTCTGGTTGTAGTCATGCGAATAAAATTATAAGGCGCAATGAATCCCCGCTTGATATATTTGATTACGAATTGGTAATGCAAATACTGATAGAAACTGTCAGAGCTATGAATGGAAATCAGCGTAATTCAGCCGAATTCGCAGAATTGATAAGTATGCTCGATCCCATTTCACAGCCCCCTCCAGAGCCTACTATGGTCTTAGATCCTGATGTTTTAAATACGCATCAAGTTTTTGAGGTTCCAGAAGCTGTATTTATCAATAATCAAATTGATCCAGAGGCTCCAGTCGTTGATCTAAACGACGGGGCATCCGAGAATTTACATGTTCAACACGGTGGTGAGGGGGCGGCCGACCCCCACCACAATTCTGAAATGGCTGATATGGGTCTAACGTCCGAAGACGTTGAGAGGCTTGTGAGAGACGGGGGTGAATTTAATGGTTATACCGTCGTTCCTCGTACAAGATTTAAAAGTGTGGAAATACTTAGGAGTTTAAATCTGAGGGCAATAGCTTCTACAGATATGGCATCGTACGTGCTATTTTTGGATGGTGTTCTGAATGAAATAGTCTCTCTATCTAGAATATTAGGTGGTGATGGGGGTATTATAAATGTTTTATTACGCGGAGAGTCATTAATGTCGGATATAAATGCGATGCTTACGCCCGCTAACGATTATAGCGTCTCCGCGCTGTCAGACCAGCTTGAAAGAGTCATGCAAAGCAACAGGGCCGTGCGCGTTGATGACAATCTGATGTTAAACGTGTCTATTGTAAGAAGCAAAAACGGCGGTGGTGGTGCTCGCAGAAAATTCAGCGATCTAGCACACAATGAGGTTATAAAAAGAAATAGAATGAATCTTTTTTGCCCAACAAATATGTCCGACAAGCTATGCTTCGCACTTTGTCTGGCACACTTTTTGAACCCCCAAAAAACAGACCCAGAATTAATGCCCATAGCTGCTGACATTCAAAAAAAGGCTGGATTTTCAATCCAAGATATGATACGATTTAATGACGTCGCTTTGTTTGAGAGATTGTTAAACATCAAAATTGTAGTTTTTCACAGATCAAGCACTGGTGGTTTGGAAAAATACATGACAAAAAATAAGCCCCACTACAAGACGGTGTTTCTCTATCTGTCCGATAGTCATTACTTCATGATAAAAAGTTTGACAGCATTTATCGGATGCAAGTACGTCTGCGACTATTGCTATGCGGGCTTTTCTAATAAGAGAGATCATAAATGCAGATACGCCTGTGACATATGCAATGCCCCCGACTGTTACAAACACACGGCGAAGACGATACACTGTGCTGATTGTTTGAGGTACTGTAAATCCCAATATTGTTATGATATGCATAAAAAACCTCCACTGAATCAACAGTATGCCCAGTGTGACGTGACCAAATACTGTCCAACATGTAATCAGCGCTATTACATTAGCGGTGACAAGCCAAAACCGCACAAATGCACACCGGAGAAGTGTTTGCATTGTGGCATGGAGTTGACACCCGATGCGGTTCATCAATGTTTTATTCAGCCCCTAAGGCTCGAGACACCCAGTGAGAAGTACATCTTCTATGATTTTGAGACTCGCTACGAGGGTGGCAAGCATGTTGCAAACTTTGTTTGCGCCATCACTTTTGCGGGTGAAGAATTCACGGCAGAGGGCCCCGAATGCATCGCACAGCTAGTGCAGAGATTCAGACACCCTAGGTACACCGATTACACGTGGATAGCTCACAACGCTTCTGGCTTTGACAATTTTATTCTTTTGGAATATTTCACAAAAGTGGGGCTCACTCTTAAAATCATGATGCAAGGATGTCGTCTGATATTTATGTTTGACGAAAGCTACAAGCAAAGATTTATCGATAGCTTCTCATTTCTCCCAATGAGTCTAGCCAAGACAGCATCTGCCATGAATCTGACCTGTGCAGAGAAGGGCTATTTTCCACATCACTTTAACCGTGTGGAAAATGAAAACTACATAGGCCCCTATCCGGACAAAAAAATGTACGGATATGACACAATGTCAGAGAAGGCCAGGGAACAGTTTGACGATTGGTACAAGACCGTAGAGTGTAAAGTTTTTGACTTTAAAAAAGAGCTGGCACTTTACGGCAAGAACGATGTTGTTTTGTTGAGAGAGGCGTGCATGAAATATCGTGATGAGTTTATACAGTGCACCGCCCTTGACCCCTTCAGATACACAACTCTGGCATCGTGCTGCATGGCCGTGTACAAGACCCATTATCTGGAGAGAGACACCTTAGCGTTGACGCACAACGGCGCCTATCTGACTAAGAACAAAGCCTATTCAAACGCCTCCATCGAATGGCTTGAATATGTCAGTCATTCGCGAGGCGTCGATGTACAGCACGCGCTAAATCGTGGTGAAATGTCGTTCGGATCCTACCATGTGGATGGTGCTTTTTCAGAAAGATGGTCAAACTTATATTTTGGAATTTTTAGGATGCCTCTGGCACAGTCATACGTGCAAATATAATGAATATGATATTCATCCTGTGACAAAATTGACGCACGCTGTACACAGAAGACAGCATGAGGCCAAAATGGATGTTTTGGAGAAGTCGTATGGGTTGAATGTTGAGGTTATGTGGGAGTGTGAATGGGACGCTGCTAAGCAGTCTGATCCTGACGTAATAGCGTTTATGTCCACTTACACGCACCCCGAGAGACTGAAACCCCGCGACGCTCTATTTGGCGGACGCACTAACGCGTACAAGCTCTATCATAAAGCCGCCGAAGGTGAGAAAATCAGATATGTCGATTTTACAAGTCTGTATCCCTTCTGTCAGGCCAAGAAGTGCTACCCGATAGGACATCCCCAGATAATTTTAAAAGATTTTGAACCCCTTGAAAATTATTACGGGCTTATCAAGGCATCAGTGTTACCCCCAAGAAACCTGCTGCACCCCGTGCTCCCATACAGAGCCAATAATAAACTGAATTTCCCTCTCTGCGCAACCTGCTGTGAGCAGCAGAATCAGTCTACCCCCTGCGATCACACAGATGAGCAGCGAACGCTTTCAGGGTGTTGGGTAAGTCTCGAGCTGTTAAAGGCTATCGAGAAGGGTTACATGGTGACAAAAGTGGACGAAGTGTGGCATTTTCCACAATCCTCAGAAACCTTGTTTTGTGAATATGTCAAAACATTTTTACAATACAAGCAAGAGGCCAGTGGGTACCCCGCACACGTAGTGACAGATCAGGACAAAGATGCCTACATTGCTGATTACTTTGAGAAAGAGGGGATACAAATGAATCCTGATAAGATAAGCCTTAACCCCGCGAGACGATCTATCAATAAGCTGTTGTTAAACAGTTTGTGGGGTCGTTTTTCTATGAGAGAAAATATGCCCACCACAGTGTTGCATCCGGAAGAGTTTACGAGATACATTTTTGGCATGGCGTACGAGATTAAACACTTTTCGTTTGTGTCAGACAACGTCGCTCTAGTGCAATGGATCCATCCGAACGGCAAAGGCGCGCGCACGCGTGACATAAACATATTTCTAGGCGCCTTTACCACAGCTCACGCGCGTCTAGAGTTGTATGACCTTATGGACAGGCTGAATGAGCGTGTGCTTTACAGCGATACCGACAGCGTGATTTTCACGTCTAAAGACGGCGAGTGGGACCCCCCGCTGGGGCCGTATCTAGGTAATCTGACTGATGAAATTGGGGATGATGATTTTGCGGTCGAGTTTGTGTCGTGCGGTCCAAAAACATACGCTTACCGTACCGCAAAGGGGCGTTCTGTCCTAAAGGCCAAAGGCATCGTGCAAAATTATACAAACTCCCAAATTATCACATTAGACACACTGGTTGATCTTGTCCGTGATTATGTTAATGAGGGTGATCGTGACAGGCACGTGCTAGCTTCTGCTGACAGCATTGTGAGGAATAAAAGACACCTCACGCTCCACAACAAGACAGTTGTGAAGAAGTTTAAACTCGTATACAACAAGCGAGTAATAAACAAAGAAAATCTGACGACGTTACCGTATGGATTCTGATAACGTTTTTGGGCATAAAGGTGCCAGGGATGCTAAAGACCATGACTTTAGGCTACAGCATCCATTCTCTTTAATTGTAGCGGGGCCAGCCAACAGTGGGAAATCAATCTTTGTTAAGATGTTGTTGGAAAATGCTGTAAATTTGATTTCTGAAAAGATTGAGAATATTGTAATTATATATGAATGTTGGCAAAAAATGTATGAAGAAATATCAAGAATGTACAAAATTAAATTCGTTGAAGGGATTCCACAGACTCTGAATGATGATCATTTGTTTCCTGTTAATAAAACATCTCTGCTAATTCTAGACGATGTCATGCGTGATGCTTCTGGAAACATCGAAGTGGAAAAGGCATTCACTCAGTATGTACACCACAGAAACTTGAGCGTTATTTATATTGTACAGAATTTATTTTGCCAGGGAAAGTCGAGCAGGACTATAGCTTTGAACACAAATTATCTAATTCTTTTTAAAAAACCCCGAGACACAAATCAGGTCATGGTTCTAGCCAGACAGATGTACCCCGGAGAAACAAAATATTTTATGGAGGCTTACAAAGACGCGACCAGTCAACCTTTTGGGTATCTTATGATTGACTATAAAGCCAAAACACCGGAGCTGTATCGTCTCAGAACAGATTTGCTTTCACCGCACCCAGTGGTGTACGTCCGGAAAAGAAAACAAAGAGTTTGAAAATGTCTGATAGGCTTTGTAGAAACCTCCCTCTTTTAAAACTTCTATTAAAATCATCACCCAAACAGAGACGTGTTATTCTACAATCTGCCACGGATGATTTCGTTGTGGCATTGTGCGAACTAGCTCTTAATTTATTACACGGACATATACCTCTAAAACATGTGCAGTACCAAAAATTGAAAAAGAAGAAACGTGAGATAAAAATCGTTGCGGACAAGAAGATTAGTGTGGGGAGAAAGAGACGTTTGATAAACCAGCAGGGTGGCTTCCTTCTTCCCCTCCTAAGCGTCGCTATCCCTTTTATTACAAGTCTGATTGCCTCTAGATAAAGACCAGAGAATGGAATTTGCGGAGAAAATGTATCTAGTCCCACAGCATCAACTGGATAAACTAAAGACCGAATCCCCTCGTGAATCTATTCAACAGAATGTCGAGAGCGATATGGATGAATCTATACGAAATATTTTGCACAGAAATGATTTGGATGTTTATGAAAAAGCAAAGTTGTACTCGAACGCCTTACAGAGATTTTTAACAATCGCAAAACACAGAGACCGTGAAGTCAACACTTTAACATTAAGCCTTCCCCCCTCTGATCACACAGATAAGGAGCAAACTACTTTGGCTGTTAAGGCTAATGATGCAGAGGATGTTGTGAATGATGTGTTAAACAATGCTCCACAAAAAAGTTTAAAAAACATCAGATACATTTTAGATAAAATGTCTAAAGCTAAAGATGTATCTTCATGGACAGGTTCAGGGGAATTTGTGTTTAGGGGAAGACCTATACATGGGTCCCATTTGTTTGATTTAGTGAAAAGTGTTACCGCTTCGCATAAGATCAAAGACGAACACAGACCTGTAGGTTGGTCAGAGTTTTTAGAGGCGATCTCATTGTTAAATTTGCCCTATTCTATACTACCAAACCATGCAGTCAGACAGGCTGTTCAGTCTTTTAAATCACCGGCCACATCATCTGGTGTGCCGGCTCCTTACGGAAAAAGTAAAAAACGAAGATCACGGGCTCGAGCATCTGTTGCTCTATCGGATGAACCTCTGTTTAAATCACCCAATCTAGATTATAACAAATGGTTACGTTTCTAATTTTTTTTTCCATTGATGTTGTTGTTGTTGAATGTCTGTATTAATAAATAAAAAACAATCTTTCTGAAAAATCTTGTTCTGGTTAATAGTGTATTTATTGAATAAAAACATTATACAAACATGTATCCCGTCTGCACACACTGAACACATTTAAACACATTTTTATAACAATCAGACGGTTTTATCTTTTTCACAAAACACGATACCATGTTGTCATTTTTAAGCAGATCATCTGTATACTTTTTTAAAACATTTTCATATTCACGATCCATGCACATATTATACAGGAAAAAAACACAATGCTGACCGCAGGTATCTGTTGAGAAATCCTGGACTTGTTTGGCAGAGTATTGCACCGTTACAGAATTGAGATTTAAAAAGTCATTGATTTGATGGGGAAAACGGTAATGATCCGGTCTGTTGCCAAAACTGTCAAAAAAACAACCCACTCCGTATTTGTTTATGTAAATAGATAACCAATGTTCGCCGGGGAGTCCGGACGGGTGTGTATTAATTATGACCATGGCAGGCAATGTTCTTAGGGGGTCATCTGGTAAATGGTCACACGGCACCACTCCAAGGAAATGCGTATTGCATGAGATTTTATCCATTAGGCTCGTTAGTTGCAGAGTGTTCATGATTAATAGTAATCAATCATAACCTGTCGGCGATTAGATATTTCCAGAATTGAATCATAAATCGCATATACGATCAGAGTTATCGTATTTTGGAGAGGCTGCCTAAAACGAAGTTCTAATCTGATATTGCCTGATTTGACTAGCGACACGTGACGCCCACATTCTTCATCTGGTGTGAGGTTAAACGCATAGAGCGTATATCCGTGCAGAAAGGCCTCTCTATCGATAGACAGAGCTTGATTTTTCAAATGTTTTCCCGAGGCCAATGCTAGCTGGTAAAATTCCCTTACAGCAGCACCGCTTCCAAAGTCAGGCTGGAGAGGTTTTGAAGGTGTCTGAACACCGTCAGAATAGATCGCCAAGAATTCCAGATCGTAGTTTTTAAATGCAAAGGGGTTTTTATTATAAGCGCCTGTAAAAGCGTCATTATCAACCATAGCCAGAACGATGGATTTGGGTAGGGTTCCTAAAAATAAGTTTTCTTGGTTACATACACGGGAACCAGCAGGTATGGAGAAGTTTTTCAAACACACTCTGTCGATGGGGTATTTGGCTGTAGCTGATAACAGAGCCTGAGCGTGCCCCAGTCTCACAGCTGGTGACACTGAAACTTTTTTAACAAACAGAGATGCTGAAACAATGTTTATTCGGTAGTTTATATTATCGTTTCTCATCAAACAAAACTCATCTTTGGCCCTAGTCATACGTATTTTAATATCCACGCCGTTAAGCATCAATTTTTCTTGAAAGAATATATCGCTATGAATGGGTCCTAATAACTCGACGATATTACTGGACTCTGTAAAGGCTGCTCTCTTTGTCAGGCCTCTATTTCCAGCAGCTGGGTCTGTAGCGTCCATATGACCCGGCGAATCTTTATAATAAAGTCCAGAGGAGAACGTTGTTTCGAGAACGTCTGTTCCATAGTTTAACAAACACTCTATGACGCAGCGATAAGGATGCGTGCTGGAACTCTGCGAAATTAATCTATCCCCGAGCGACACGTCCGTTTGGGCAAACAAACTTCCAATAGGATAATTCACTAACCCCACTGGCGCTCCGGTGGCTATGTCCGTACCGTTAGGATTAGTAATTTTCACCCTTAAAAACAGCAATGTGTTATTTAAATCGATATAATCCTCTCCGGTTCCTGCTATAAAAAACTCCAACGGGGCTGTGTCTGATAGTGCTGATAAAGGTGGTATTTCTACATAAGTATTTTTTTCAATAGATGTCTGAGTCAGAGGTACCATGAATAAATCCAGTTCGGATTTAATACACTCTTCTGACATGTTGTGTAGCAGTGCCATGATCTAGAAAATAGTTTTAACTCTCTTTGCCGGTGGTTTTTTTACTGATGTCTTGCGCTTACGCTTTGCAACTGATGATTTCTTGACTGTACGCCGTGCTTTCTTTGGTTTCTGGCCACTCCTATTGGTTCCCGGCGGCCTATACACACGTTTGCGAGACATAACCATCAAACCCGAACCGTCCTGTTCGTGGTTGTTGAAAGAGCCTGCCATCGTATTGCTAACGACGTCACTAAATATGTTTTTCGCCGCAGATTTAAGATGCGGTTTGGCTATGTTAAAGCCACGCTTCAACAAGGGCATGGCGAATCTAAACAGACCTCTGAAAAGCCCCCCAAGCCCATTACCGTACATGACCCCTCCCCCCACATATCCTGGTAGTCCATTTCCAGCCTGGTTTGTATAATATGTCACGTAGCGCTCGGGGTTTGCGTTATAATTATAATTGTAATAAGACATTACTGAATATTAAAAAGATGACTGCTTCACGGGTCTAAAATGTAGTTTAACACACACTTTACCGTAAGAAAACGCAACGTCTTTGTTTTGATCGTCCTTTACTTCAATAGCAATTTCTGTGATAACGGACTTGTTTGTAGGTACGTAATGAGGTTTGTCGTATCTAATACTGACGATGTTGTTGTTTTCACCAGTTATATGTACGCATCCTAGGAGCGGAACATATGCGTCACCTACTGATTGATATTCGATAATGTCCGTGTAGATATAGAGCGAATAGAAGCCTCCGTGTATGTCTGCTTGATGTGGACCTCTTGTCGTAACATCTTTGACAGGCTCAGAGTCGGGTGACCGCATGGCCATCCCTATAGGCACATTCGGTTTCAGCCCTAAAATAACAGCCAACTTTCCGCTAAACATTAACAAGACACCGGCTGGTGCTTTTAAAAAGACCCTGTTTCTTATGTTATCATAGCCCATGACTCCGTTTTCACTAATCACCGATGTGACATTTTCATAATATCCTGCTTTTATAAACAGACGTTTACTATCGTTGTAAATATTGGACTCTCCTACTTCTGTAATTATATCAAAAAATGCGTCTTCGGTACTAAATGTGTACCATGTTCTAGGATATTCAATTTCAACAATCCCCACCTCCCATTTGCCTCTCAGGTTTATAGGATTTCCTAACATGGTCCTATAATTTGAGATAGTATTGTTGGTGTAGACATCCAAAGATGCGTTGCATGGTAATGTGACATAAAATCCACCGTCACCCATGTCTACTTTTTATTGGACTGACTTTATTCTGCGTGGGTTTCTCCTTTTTAAGGATTCTGTATATCGATCACCTCTTTTTCTGCGACCCAGCTATTAAATTTATCAGGCCATCCGAGCCATTTCACTAAAACCAATATTTTTTTGCCACGTTTTTTCTTGTCTAAGATTTTTTCTACTTTAAATGCCTTGTTTTCACACACAGATATTTTTTGTAATTCTTGTTCGTAAAAGCGACCATCAATAACTTCGTTATCGTAATCCTGTAATTTGTAGACCGGTGGATCCCGGGGTATACACTCTGCGATTGTAAAATACTCTTCTGTGTAATTCTGTTCATAACCTTTCGCGAACGGACCCCTTACTTTGGAGATTCTGACAACATCCCCGATCTTGTATTTAAAACACACGGGTTTGTCTCGTCGCACTCCTGCAGGTCCATACAGATTTTCAAACACAACGTGTTCAATATCTTTGTTGACATCCACAGGTCTCATCTTAATACTCCTGTGATAAATGGTGTTGTATCCCAGCGTGATATCTTGTAACACGTCAATATATCTCCTGGAGTTTGTGGCTGTTAAAAAACGCCACATTAAGTTTTTGAGACTGCGATTAAACCTTTCAACCACAGAAGCTTTTAAATCCGATGCGACGGCAAAATGATGAATATTATATTTTTTAACAACTTCTTGAAAATGCTTGTTAAAAAATTCTTTCCCCTGATCAGTCTGTATTTTTTGAGGTACCCGACCTTCATCAAGTATTGATTCAAAAGCCTTAGCGACCTCAACACCGCTTTTGTTCTTTAAGACCCGAGTCCACGCATATTTACTAAACACATCTATGCATGTGAGTAAAAATTTTGTGTCGTCATTTTCCTTGGAATATGCAGACATATCGACCAAATCAGCTTGAAATTGCATGTCTATCCCGTAAACAATCACTTTGTTTCTTTTGAATTTAAGAGGGGCCTGTCTATGTAATGTGTAGGCATCCTGTGAGGAGAGCCAGTCTGAAACCTCGTCGTCATTTAACACCACATCGTAATCTTTTAAAACAGCTTGTTTTAAACGATTTTTACCACCTAAAGACCCGGGGTTGGATGGTGTGTAATATACTTTGCTCATGAGCTCTGCCGACATGATGTCTCCTCATCAGACCACAAATAAGTAATGCATGAGAGTTGGTTAGAAAGTCTTTTTTTATTTTCACACACAGCAACGATAATACAGAAAGTCATTACATGGTGTCTAAATACCATAAAAAGTGTATACATGAAAATTTTTTTTATCAATCATATATTCAGCAGCTGTTGCGACAACTTCGTACACATTAAACTGTGCATTCTTTAAAATCATAGCAATGCATAAATCAATTACATATGTAGACATTGTGATTACATCGCCTATGTAAAAATTATCATGACTTTTATACATCAAATCTAGAGTTTTTTTAATAAAAACACAAGGATGATCTTCGGCATTAACACACATCTGCACCATGGTATTCCATGTCTTAGCAATATCTCGAACATCAGACATTTGTTGTTTGAGGTTGGTCACACGTTTGACTGTGTTTTCACAAGCATCAGGTTTGAAATCAAAGTCAGTTTCAAGAGATATCACGCTACATAAGAGTTTAACCAGTTCGCGTTTATAATGGTTTTTAAACATATTTTTAATCAGTCCGGTAAAACACAGATTCCCCATCTGAATATCGATGTCAGTTCAAACTCAGCAGATTTTACTCCAGGAGTCCACACAATCGTAGACGAGTTTCTCACATTTCTCGTCGACTAGCTCATCTGTAATTTCTTTCAGCTTAGCCACAACGTAAGGTTCAGACCTTAGTTCACACAGAATAGCATCCACAGCTCCTTGGATCCGCAGGGGATGAAGTTTCAGACCGATCTGGTTCAGAGCTTGTACGATGATGTGTTTAAACTCCGGTTTAAACAAGGTTCTGGTGAACTCTTCATAATTAAAGTCAAAGTAATAGGGTGTGGGTTCATAGAGGCATCCGTGTTGTATTTGACTAGGATGGTTGATTTTGCAGCCGTAGCATTCACGTTTCATCTTTGAACCGACGGTGCTTCCCAGAACGGACGCAACAATGGCCTTTATTAGCTTAAAGCCATCGACTCCGATACAGCCGTCCACGCCGTCCTCTGATGCACTGTGCGCGGCTGTAGCGATGTTACAGCTACGCGTTGTGAGGAAGTTCAGATTGTGATACCCCAGCTCTCTGCAGAACTCATCCAGCCAGCTGTTAATAGGCGGTGTGTCCTCAACACTTGGCGGGGGAGCCTCCATGGTATCGGGTGTATCTTTGACTGTGTGGCAGGGTGTTTCAGAGTCTTGAGTCATTATGGATCAGTGTGTTTGCGGGGTCTGTGACGGCTCATTTAATGCTTGTAGTAAGTGGGCGGAGTCGACATCTCGTCGGTCTCAGCCATGCTTCCGCGGGGGTCAAACAATTTAACCCTTACGGAGTTGTATTGATCTCGCATCTTGCACCATCTAAACATTTTGTCAATGTGAGCAAAAATATCTCCAAGCACACGAACGTCGCGCCATTGGAATATGAATTGCAGATCGTAGTGGTTGTTGTGCTCATCCTCGGGTATAGGCCAAGTACGCTCGGAAATCTTTGATGCGTCTCTACATGTGAAAATGTAGACACACTCATCAAGTTTCTTTTTACACTGATTGGCGACTACACGATAGCGCATACCCCGTGTCACACCGTTCCACTCTCCAACGTACAACGGCACGTCACAAAATCCTTGCACATCTTTCCAGATACGTTTGTAGAACAATGACCAGTCTTTAGCAGGGAGGAAAAGGAATGGATCGCCGTATTCATGTTTCTCACCAGATTCCACACTGTAAACCTTTACAGTGCGCAATTTCTTGTCAAACTCGTAGTACCCCAAACGCTTGTCAGCCATTAGAAATTCATATTTAACAGCGTCTTCCGAATCGTGTAAAAATTCTGTCATACGCACACGATGTCCCACACCCCTCCGGGGCGCGAAAGTTAGATCCTCATCCATTTCCATACCAGAAGCCGGAGGTGTATTAAACGCGCCAGCCATTGTTCAACGGTTAAGTCAGAGTCAAAGTGTTTTCAGTCACTGAAAACCTATAACCTGTTTTAAACAACCCTATCTTATAACAGCCCATTTATACAACACACACCCGCAGTGTGACACGCAGTGGTGAGACGCGCACGGTTCGAAAAGGGAGGGGTGATAGACAGCAAATGTCACAAACACAACCTGTCATTAAACATAACACCATACGCTTGACATAAAACACACTCAGGAAAAACAATCACTCTAAATGACCGGCAATAAAACCATTAAATACTTTCTGTCTAAAGTTGACAACTTGTACAGATTTTGATTGATGGTCCCGCCCCCCTGTCAAAGGGTCATAAAAACGACCTGTCAGATAGCAACTGTCACCGGGTGGGGGAGGGGGTCATAAAAGTTTGACGAATGCCGTCCCGCTACAACTACTGACACACTTTCTCCTTTACTGTGGTAAATATAAAGAGCTTAGAGAAAAACACTTTGACAAAATCTCAAAGCTCATACCAGAGTTTCATAAATCTTCAGACTCAGATCAAATGAAGATGTTACTGGGGGAAGACAGACACCCATCAGCTGCTGCTAAATTCATTTATCAGTTACACACCATCAGAAATAATCCACAGCCCTGATCTTGTACAGTACTTTTATTTTACCTCTCATGTGCCTCCATAAATGTACATTTGTATACTTCATATTTTTATATTTCAAAGTCAACTTTATATTGTAAATATCCTCTGATTTTATTTTATTTTATTTTGCAGTAGTACTTCATCCATCACCCAGCACCTTAGCTTAATTGCACCTTAATGTTTGTTAATATTGTGTTATTGTATGTTTCTTGTTTTATGTATAATGCTTTGGCAATATTGTAAGTGACACAATCATGCCAATAAAGTTCTTTAAATTGAAATTGAAATTGACAAAGTCATTGTTATGCAAGTCACAAGTAAGTCTTTGCCAGGCACGTGCACACATAGACATCAAAGGGGGCTTGAGCACCTGCCCTTTTTATTCCTGGAGAGAAAGTGCCCTTTTTTCTGGGGTGCTTTAAAAAAAATAAAATAATAATATGATCTTTATTCATATAACAACTGATGTCTGTCTGTTTCTTGTGTTTTTTACTTGTTGCTTATTTAATTAAACATGAATTTATTCAGAAATCATTTAAATGAGATTTAAACTCTTATATAAAGAAAAATAGCGCTATTTGTGGCACACAAACGGTTAACAGATGAGTCCCGCCTCCAAAATTCAAATCGCTAATATGATTGGCTTTACCTTTCCTTAGTCCCGCCTCTCTAACTTACTTCGCTTTATGATTGGTTTGTCTACACTCATGCTGCATCATTCGCGCTTCAAGCGCCAAAGCTCAGCCCGACCGAGACGCGATCATGTGCATGATTATGCAGGCAGGCTACCGGTAAGTGTGTGAGGAAGAAAGCATTCTTATATTAACAGTTTTATGCACAAAATATGGGACACGTTGTTACACAAAACATTGTTTTCCATGGCAATCCCATATTAACCTGAAGAGTTGCAAACTTGTAACAGTGTATTGTAGTTTAAACAGACTGCTCAGAAAATAATAAAGCACAAACAATAAAATAATTGCTAACTGCAGTAGTAAGCTTTTTTGTTTGCGTTTTTTGTAATGGCTTTTAAATAAGTATAATGTGTTATACTGGAGTGCTGGAGTAGATTGGGAAGAAATCTGATGGTTCAGTATTTTACTTGCCCAGTCTGAATTTTCACTGACATCACAAAAAAGTAAAATATAAAATACAAATAAAATAGGCCTAATCTATATTTGTTGTTTCTGACATGTGTAACCCTAATAAATATGAAACCTAAGATTAAAGGTGCCATAGGATGTGTTGCCATAATGTGTTAAATTGTTCTTTGACAATAACATAGAATGTTGCTTTAGTAAGTGCAAAAATTATCCAGAAACGTTTTTACATGTCAATTTACAACCCTAGAATTTGTCATTTTAATTAAATGGTGTATTTTTGCCATATTTGAAAAGGTACTGGAATAATAATGTTGAGCTCTGCTCTGATTGCTCTGCTCTGAGGCTCATGCCAGAAGCTCACATTAGTAAACAGACCTTATATTTTGAGCCCTTATCAGACAAAAATACATTTTGAGTAACAATTAACAACTAATCAGCTAAACGCTAGCATATGATATAGCATTTATTGGCATAACTCAGCAGTCACAACTTTCTTTTTAGCATTTTAACAAATTTGTAATTAAAGTGTAATTTAAAGTTTTAAAACATGCACATTGTGTAATGGCTTCCTTTGGTGCTCTATAAACCTAGACTACTAAGGAGACCATGGTGTCTGTGTGAACTGATTATTTTGTAGACATCTTTTGAAAATTAAACAATTGCGTGAGTTTGAGGAAGATAAAATTAATTAACTTTTTTAATATTTTTTTTAAAAAGGAAGTCAGAATTGCGTTAATATATATATACTTTTTGGTAAAAAAAAGAAAAAAATATACATAATTATGAGAAGTGCCCTTTATTTCACTTGAGCCCCTGCCCCTCAAAATGTCTGTGCACGTCCCTGGTCTTTGCCCTCGAGTCCCGAGTCAAGTCATGTCAAAGATGAGGCAAGTCCCAAGTCGAGTCAAAAGTCAAAGCCAACAAGTCTCAAGTCGAGTCCAAAGTCCTACCATTTTAGTTTCAAGTCATGTCAAGTTCTCTTACAACAGAAATAAAATGCATGCTGTGGACAGGTGGAGGGAGGCCCCTATACTGCATTGCATTTTCAAAAGATCAAATTGGCCATGATGCCACCATGGCTGAAAACTCGCTCCACTGTAGCACTAAGCAGGCACTGCCAAGGCTACTTGAAAGAGTGAAGAAAGAGTGCCCAGAACAAAATGGCATTCTGTCCTTCTGCCATGTCAATGTAGTGACTTAGCTGCAGTGGTATAGATCTCTTGGTGATGTCAAAGTACCGCGAGAGCGATTCCAGTTATCACGTGGCTAAATCCGCTTTGAATCGCTCTCGCGGTACTTTGCTGTCACTCGCCTGTGGGTGCTCTCTGCATGCAGGTGGTGCACATTTTTTTCATAGATGCAGACACACAGAGACCGGCGCAACCGTGTGCATTTTTTGTGTAATGGGTAGGTTGCTTCACTGCTGATTCTTGCCATACCTCCGTTGCCTAAATGCGCACGCATACGGTGACATGTCAACATGGTGTACAAACAGTTAAAGGGTCTATTAAGTAAGATGAAGTCAAAATGAAACCGAGATGACCAATAAAATCAAACCAGGCAGACAGAGGTGCAACACAGAGGTCAGATGCGCAGTTAGTGGAAGTGCAAGAGAGATGTAAGTAATCAAACGCTGACTATTATACAGCAGTTTATTGACGAGAAATATGAAACCGTAGTGACTGTCAAGGTGACAGGACAAGAAACATTAATGCCGCTGAGCACTTGGGTGTCCAAATTTAATGCGCTGCTTTCTCTCCCTCCAGTAATTCACTTTCCGTTAGTAGTTGTAGCGGGCCACCATTCGTCAAACTTTTATGACCCCCTCCCCCACCCGTTGACAGGTCGTGTTTTATGACCCTTTGACAGGGGGGCGGGACCATCAATCAAAATCTGGACAAGTTGTCAACTTTAGACAGAAAGTATTTAATGGTTTTATTGCCGGTCATTTAGAGTGATTGTTTTTCCTGAGTGTGTTTTATGTCAAGCGTATGGTGTCATGTTTAATGACGGCTCGTGTTTCGACATTTGCTGTTTATTGACATTTGATGTCAGATCTCAACCATCCTCCCACATTTGCTCGCCCCGTGCGCTTCTCAATACTGACTTTCACACCGCGGGTGTGTTGTTGAATCTAAAGTTTTGCAACAGCATAAGTTTATTTAAAGGCAATCACTAATCATATATATATATATATATATATTAGATGTACCTGGCTACGCTTAAAGCCGATGTTTTCTATCGAGCTATAGTTTCTGATCAGACACAAAGTCTGAACTAAATAAAATTTTAAACGGTTCACGAAGTCCGGGAATCTTTTCATGACCTGGTCTACAGTTTCACGCGTATTAAAGATCCGGCGGTGTCTGACAAAGCGTCGGGTGATTGTTCATATCTGTCATTTAAAATAAAGTTAATAAATGTAATTCTGTCCACTATGGCAAAATAGGAATTTATTTTAGATTTAGGGGAATCTTTAACCATGTCTCTGATTAAAACTTTTGATTGTAACATCACAAGTTATTTAATTAAATATTCCGTATACGGGTATAGTTTAAGCAATGAGCCATTACCTTCGGAGCCGTCAATACTACAATCTTTAGACGATAGTCTAAACTAAATAAATTTTTTAAACGGTTCAGGAATTCCGTGAATCTTTTCATAACCTGCACTATAGTTTCACGCGTATTAAAGATCCGGTGGCGCCTGACAAAGCGCCGGGTGAGCGTTCATATATGCCATTTTAAAATAATGTTAATAAATGTAATTCTGTCCACTATGGCAAAATAGGATTTTATTTTAGATTTAGGGGAATCTTTAACCAAGTCTCTGATTAAGACATGTGTATACGTGCACAGATGGTGACAGAGAAACTTATATATGACGTTAATAAACTTTTAAATGTTTTTAAGAAGTATTCACCCCATTTTGGGGTTTTATTTTTAATTAAAGGCTTCTTAAAACATGTGTGAATATGTGTATATTATACAATATTGTCTGCTCTGACAAAAATAAATTATTATGTAGATTTTAGGTCAATTGCCTGCGTGTATCTTATAAATACAACTTGATAATACGTTTGTATTGGCAAGAGACTTTTTTTAAAGTCACGCAAGAATAAATATTTTAGTTGTAACTGGTTAACCTTAAATGTACTATTATCTATTTAACTATAAGCTGTATTTTTCTGATAAGACACAAAGTTTTTGATGATGAACTTATGACCGTGTGTGATAGATATTTCACAGCAGGGTCGGTTTGTAATCTAGGTAGAGTCTTTTAAAACTGTAATGTTAAAATGTAATATGGACACTCAAAAATCAAAAATAAAAATAATAAAAATCAAAAATAAAGCATTTGTTTGTAACAAATTATTTAATGAAATATTCAGCAGCGGTATAGCGATGAACAGTGCCAAAACCACCGGGGACACCAATAACACATTCTTTAGACTAAAGGCTATTTATTTTAAACTAAATAAAAGTTTAATCTTTTCAGACATAGTATTCTGATCACACCATTAGATCGCGCTCCGGCGTTTACAAACATACGCGGATGAATGTTCATATCCACCGTTAAGAAACTTTTAAACGATTAAAAACACAATCATATCATTTTCTGAGTTTTGTTTTAAATTAATGACATCTTAAAATCAACTGTGAATATGTGTTTATTACACAATAAATTGTAATTCTGTCCGCTCCGGTATAATAGGGGTTTTATTTTAGATTTGGGGCTTTCTTTAACCAAGTCTCTGATTAAAACATGTGAATGCGTGTACCAACGTTGCCAGAAAACGTACGCTGATGCGCACATATATCTGGCGTTAAGAGCCTTTTAAACGTTTTAAGACATTTCACACCCTATTTTGAGTTTAATTCATTAATGTCATCTAATATCGCAGTGTGTACATGTCTATTTACGATAAATGTAACACGGTAAACATTGCCAAAATAAAAGGGTTCTTGAACATGTTATTCCAGGGGGTGTTTTTTTGTTTTGCGAGTGTTCGACATATTTATTGATGTGGAAAAAGTTTGTTGTTTGGACGAACAGTTTCAGTCTCTCTCTCTCTCTCTCTCTCTCTCTCACCAGTCCGCTATCAACCAGCAGACAACCCACCAGATGTCTGGACAGAGGGAGTGTTGGTAAAATAAAAGAAACTCAGACCCCATTGACAAAAAGTAATAGATTTATTTTAGATTTCAGGCTTCATTACTCAGATACAGATTAAAGCATGTTATTTCTTATTCGTAATTTAAAGAAACTTAGAAGTTTTAAGACATTTTATCTCACATTGTGGTGTTGTTTTTTAATTAATGTAACCATAAACCCTTGTGTTAGCCCTTAGAGGACAACAAAAAGGGTGCAAATATTATTTATCAACGTTTGATGTTGTTATAAACCAGGTTGTCACATACGTGACAACAATCATTGCTTTAAAGACAAAACATTTAACAAATTTGACATTTTGTTAAACATGGTTGTGTGCTAAACACAACAACAGTTAGGACATGGTTCTACATAATATTAAAATCACGGGCTTACGTTATAGGTAAACCTTAATTTTTACTAAATAAAATAAAAATAAACTATTTGAACATATTATCTGCTATTAGGTTAGGTTTAAGATCGTAACATCGTAAAACCCCCAGCGGATATGGTGCGTGCGTGTGTGTGTGTGTGTGTATGTGTGTGTGGGTGTGCAATGGCTGTTATCACGTGGTGCGGACCAAACGACCAACGCTGCGGGGGTTGTGAAGCGAAGAATGTTCTGTATAGATGAGAAGTTTTTCCTTCTGAACACAGAACCTTTACCAAAAACGTAACCCCGGATTAACACATCACAGAACAATTTGAACAACCGTGTCGGATTCGTACACACCAGAGGTCTGTTTTATGTTTTGCAGTAACTGTGGAAACTTTTGATGCTGCCAAGGTGTCCGAATTCGCAAACAAACTATCAAACGCAACGCGGCGGAAACAGTGGACACGAGCCTTTTGTTGCTGAGAAGGCTATTGAACACAGAAACAAACAAGCAAGCAAAGTTGTCTACGAAACTACAGATTCTTGAAAAAGATGGCACAAAGATCATTCGAACGACTACGCAATGGCCAGAGGGGGTATGTGTACGGGACCGACCTTTTTAAAGATATGCTTAAAAAGAACTACAAGCGCGAGATGTCCAATCTACTATGTACTGTGATATACAAAGAGGCCAATGTGTGCATGCCTCCAAACTATTGCGAATCTAACGCCGGTCGTGTAACCAGACTCAAGGAAAAAACAGATGGTGTGAAAATTATAGATGGCTCTTTCAATAACATGGTACAGACAGTTGTACAGGCCCAAGAGGAACCCCGTGTGATTATTAGAAAGGCCCTAGAGATATTTTATGAATGTGACGAGGCCGAGTTCTACATCATCAATATCATACTTATGTCGGCCTTTGTAATTGACGTATGCATTGATATCCTTGTAAAGAAACGAGAAATTAATGTGTGTGAAATCATAGAAAATGCCGTAGATTTCATGTTTGAAAAGGGTCTTGGATCATGCATGCACTATCTATGGTATCTAGATAATGTCATAACGGTTAATGATGACTAAAAAACCAAACCTGTCAGCCAATGGTATATTTTACGCAAGTTTTACAGTTGTTTTTTAGTTTTCCAAAAGTTTCATTCTGTTTTATTTTTACTCAACATTATGATGGCAAGCCATGTCCGTCAACAATTGTATACTTTAACAAAAACTACGTTCTAGTAGTTTCAATGTATGGTCACTGTTGTTTTTCATCATTGATTTTGTTTACTGCTTATGTTTTTTGTATGTTTTGATGTACCGATTTCATAAAAACAAAAAATATACAAGGATTTTTGGTCTTAATGTCTGTGTTGTTACCATTAGAACATTTAGACATCTTGTTCAGACAACGTGTGACATTGCTCATTCTTCATATGTTTTTGCAAATCCACACAGAGAAATGTGAAAGATTAATAGAAATTACATGTGGCTACATCACATGTTTTTTCAGAGGCGTAAAAATAAAAGTCAACAGTGTTAGTATGGGGATCTAAAACATCACATGCACGATATGATCCTAATTTTGTTACCTGACGTCTGTCACATAGCCAAAGATCATCTACTTCATGTCTCTACGAATCCTGACAGAGCTTTAGTTTCATATACACAACACATCAAATGTAAACCACGGTAAACTAAATACATTTGACAGTCAAGATCTCTAATTTTCTGACAAGCCCAAAAAAGATGATGGGGTCATCATCAAACATCACTCACTTTTTAGGTAGCGAAAGGTTTTTGTTTATTTTAGTTTAACTCGACACTGAAATTTTAGTTAAGCACACAGAAATGCACAGATTTTACGTTTTAAGTATACATGTGTACATCACATTGCGATTTCAGTCTCAACTAGATCGATGATCTATCAATATTAGCTACAAATGTTGTTTGTATGCTTGCTCT
Organism: Paramisgurnus dabryanus; assembly: GCF_030506205.2. Taxonomy (NCBI): domain Eukaryota; kingdom Metazoa; phylum Chordata; class Actinopteri; order Cypriniformes; family Cobitidae; genus Paramisgurnus; species Paramisgurnus dabryanus. Next base: position 18,673,114 of record NC_133345.1, read on the forward strand.
GATTTCACAAAACATCCATATACATTCAAAACCTTTTGGATTCAACGCCTTAAAGTCATCAATTTTATTTCGTACACATCAACCACACCAAAATTTTTAGAATGTGCAAACTGTTTTACTTCGTTTTAAACATGTTTGTGCGGTTTCGGTCTAGATTTTATAGAAAACTTCAGAACATGACACCGTTTTAACATTTACAAAATGATGAAATATTTTACTTTTAAATGGCTCCCATGAGTATGTGTTGCTGTGACAAATACTTTTGATTGTTTGGAAATTATATGAATGCAGAGAAACAACGCAAAAGTTTTGAACTTTAACATAATTTTATATGGGTCCTGATTTTTAAAAACAGTAAGCTGTAATGTTTCTTTCACACAAATCTAAACACATCACAAGTCTGAATGTTTATTAGTATGCAAAGGGTTGTTGGCGTATTTTTAGACACAAGCTGTTTATTTTCATCTTTAAACAAATGTGTATGACAAAAGTTGTTCTGCCTGAACTGACACTAAGGATCGATGCCGAAATGTTAAATCTAAGTATTTGCAAAACAACCTTCACCGTCATATAGATGTTTTCAATCTAATGGTACCTGATTAAATGTGACCATACTATTTCAAACATTACCAAGTTGTAGATGGTTGTGACTCAAGTTACAAAGGTTTTAACAAACATTACTGTTTGCCACGGTGTGTTTCATCGCATTGCTGCTGCATACAACAGACTCTCTAGTTTATGGTAAAAGGCTTACTAAAAATAAAAACCTAAGCATTCTGTATTATGTTGGTGCTGATGATTTTACAAGTTTACAGTTTCAAACATTATTGCTATATTCGCTGTGAAAGATTTAGTAAATAAATCTAAAACATAAACAGTGTTGAAGAGTTACCGCAATCTTCTAGCAACAATTTTCAAGAGATTACCAACATGTATGATGTACTAACTGTCAGGGGATCTGTGATATTATTTTCTGAAGTAATTAGCTATCTAATGGCTACTGCACAATCACTTAAGCGATAAAGAGTTTGACAAATGTTACATAAACTATAGAAACGAAACAAGATAAATTACAAAGTCACTGGCATGAGGTTTACACTTAAATAAATCACGCAGATGTTTAAAGTGGTACATGTGTTTTATTTCTTATCAAGTAATAGAAATACATAATTTGTTATCATTGTAGTGTAGAAATATCACAACGTTTTTCACGACCGGTTCATTTCACAAACAGCAATTTGATCATTATTTGATATTGTAAACACACACAAACACACAGTAATAGTCTCTAAAGATTCTACAGAATACCATTAGCTTTTTGTCATCAAGTTTGTAACAGATGTATCACGAAGCCTGTTTCATGATCTTGAAACCAAACAGTCTGGGGAATCGATACACACAATGTGTATTGATTCGTCAGGCATTGTCGGATCCTTCTTGGGGACACAGGTCCATTGGAACATCATCAGACATTACTTGAGCAGTACAAAGGGTGGTGTTGTTGTAGGGTGATGGTCCGCCATCAGATACTGTGGAGGTCTTATTGAGTGCGCAAGTCCAACTGTAGGTTCTATCATCTTCATATTGCTGTGGGGTGGGTAGCGCGAATGTGTCGGTGTAGCAGTAGGAGTCCATAGTTTCTTGAAACTTGTTAGGCGAATGTGTTTGAATGAATCATACTGGTGCCGTTTTAATGACTGTAACGGATAGGCGGAGATAGGAGTCCTGGAGTTAGGGACACCCCTCTCTGAGGGGTAACAACTGCACTTTAAACATCTGCGTGATTTATTTAAGTGTAAACCTCATGCCAGTGACTTTGTAATTTATCTTGTTTCGTTTCTATAGTTTATGTAACATTTGTCAAACTCTTTATCGCTTAAGTGATTGTGCAGTAGCCATTAGATAGCTAATTACTTCAGAAAATAATATCACAGATCCCCTGACAGTTAGTACATCATACATGTTGGTAATCTCTTGAAAATTGTTGCTAGAAGATTGCGGTAACTCTTCAACACTGTTTATGTTTTAGATTTATTTACTAAATCTTTCACAGCGAATATAGCAATAATGTTTGAAACTGTAAACTTGTAAAATCATCAGCACCAACATAATACAGAATGCTTAGGTTTTTATTTTTAGTAAGCCTTTTACCATAAACTAGAGAGTCTGTTGTATGCAGCAGCAATGCGATGAAACACACCGTGGCAAACAGTAATGTTTGTTAAAACCTTTGTAACTTGAGTCACAACCATCTACAACTTGGTAATGTTTGAAATAGTATGGTCACATTTAATCAGGTACCATTAGATTGAAAACATCTATATGACGGTGAAGGTTGTTTTGCAAATACTTAGATTTAACATTTCGGCATCGATCCTTAGTGTCAGTTCAGGCAGAACAACTTTTGTCATACACATTTGTTTAAAGATGAAAATAAACAGCTTGTGTCTAAAAATACGCCAACAACCCTTTGCATACTAATAAACATTCAGACTTGTGATGTGTTTAGATTTGTGTGAAAGAAACATTACAGCTTACTGTTTTTAAAAATCAGGACCCATATAAAATTATGTTAAAGTTCAAAACTTTTGCGTTGTTTCTCTGCATTCATATAATTTCCAAACAATCAAAAGTATTTGTCACAGCAACACATACTCATGGGAGCCATTTAAAAGTAAAATATTTCATCATTTTGTAAATGTTAAAACGGTGTCATGTTCTGAAGTTTTCTATAAAATCTAGACCGAAACCGCACAAACATGTTTAAAACGAAGTAAAACAGTTTGCACATTCTAAAAATTTTGGTGTGGTTGATGTGTACGAAATAAAATTGATGACTTTAAGGCGTTGAATCCAAAAGGTTTTGAATGTATATGGATGTTTTGTGAAATCAGAGCAAGCATACAAACAACATTTGTAGCTAATATTGATAGATCATCGATCTAGTTGAGACTGAAATCGCAATGTGATGTACACATGTATACTTAAAACGTAAAATCTGTGCATTTCTGTGTGCTTAACTAAAATTTCAGTGTCGAGTTAAACTAAAATAAACAAAAACCTTTCGCTACCTAAAAAGTGAGTGATGTTTGATGATGACCCCATCATCTTTTTTGGGCTTGTCAGAAAATTAGAGATCTTGACTGTCAAATGTATTTAGTTTACCGTGGTTTACATTTGATGTGTTGTGTATATGAAACTAAAGCTCTGTCAGGATTCGTAGAGACATGAAGTAGATGATCTTTGGCTATGTGACAGACGTCAGGTAACAAAATTAGGATCATATCGTGCATGTGATGTTTTAGATCCCCATACTAACACTGTTGACTTTTATTTTTACGCCTCTGAAAAAACATGTGATGTAGCCACATGTAATTTCTATTAATCTTTCACATTTCTCTGTGTGGATTTGCAAAAACATATGAAGAATGAGCAATGTCACACGTTGTCTGAACAAGATGTCTAAATGTTCTAATGGTAACAACACAGACATTAAGACCAAAAATCCTTGTATATTTTTTGTTTTTATGAAATCGGTACATCAAAACATACAAAAAACATAAGCAGTAAACAAAATCAATGATGAAAAACAACAGTGACCATACATTGAAACTACTAGAACGTAGTTTTTGTTAAAGTATACAATTGTTGACGGACATGGCTTGCCATCATAATGTTGAGTAAAAATAAAACAGAATGAAACTTTTGGAAAACTAAAAAACAACTGTAAAACTTGCGTAAAATATACCATTGGCTGACAGGTTTGGTTTTTTAGTCATCATTAACCGTTATGACATTATCTAGATACCATAGATAGTGCATGCATGATCCAAGACCCTTTTCAAACATGAAATCTACGGCATTTTCTATGATTTCACACACATTAATTTCTCGTTTCTTTACAAGGATATCAATGCATACGTCAATTACAAAGGCCGACATAAGTATGATATTGATGATGTAGAACTCGGCCTCGTCACATTCATAAAATATCTCTAGGGCCTTTCTAATAATCACACGGGGTTCCTCTTGGGCCTGTACAACTGTCTGTACCATGTTATTGAAAGAGCCATCTATAATTTTCACACCATCTGTTTTTTCCTTGAGTCTGGTTACACGACCGGCGTTAGATTCGCAATAGTTTGGAGGCATGCACACATTGGCCTCTTTGTATATCACAGTACATAGTAGATTGGACATCTCGCGCTTGTAGTTCTTTTTAAGCATATCTTTAAAAAGGTCGGTCCCGTACACATACCCCCTCTGGCCATTGCGTAGTCGTTCGAATGATCTTTGTGCCATCTTTTTCAAGAATCTGTAGTTTCGTAGACAACTTTGCTTGCTTGTTTGTTTCTGTGTTCAATAGCCTTCTCAGCAACAAAAGGCTCGTGTCCACTGTTTCCGCCGCGTTGCGTTTGATAGTTTGTTTGCGAATTCGGACACCTTGGCAGCATCAAAAGTTTCCACAGTTACTGCAAAACATAAAACAGACCTCTGGTGTGTACGAATCCGACACGGTTGTTCAAATTGTTCTGTGATGTGTTAATCCGGGGTTACGTTTTTGGTAAAGGTTCTGTGTTCAGAAGGAAAAACTTCTCATCTATACAGAACATTCTTCGCTTCACAACCCCCGCAGCGTTGGTCGTTTGGTCCGCACCACGTGATAACAGCCATTGCACACCCACACACACATACACACACACACACACACGCACGCACCATATCCGCTGGGGGTTTTACGATGTAATTCGTAAAGCTAACCTAATATCAGATAATATGTTAAAATAGTTTATTTTTATTTTATTTAGTTAAAATTAAGGTTTACCTATTTAACGTAAGCCCGTGATTTTAATATTATGTAGAACCATGTCCTAACTGATGTTGTGTTTGTGGACGCACACAACCATGTTTAACAAAATGTCAAATTTGTTAAATGTTTTGTCTTTAAAGCAATGATTGTTGTCACGTATGTGACAACCTGGTTTATAACAACATCAAACGTTGATAAATAATATTTGCACCCGTTTTGTTGTCCTCTAAGGGCTAACACAAGGGTTTATGTCATCATAGGATGTGTGATGAAATGTCTTAAAACTTCTAAGTTTCTTTAAATTACGAATAAGAAATAACATGCTTTAATCTGTATCTGAGTAATGAAGCCTGAAATCTAAAATAAACCTATTACTTTTTGTCAATGGGGGCTGAGTTTCTTTTATTTTACCAACACTCCCTCTGTCCAGACATCTGGGGGGGTTGTCTGCTGGTTGATAGCGGACTGGTGATAGAGAGAGAGAGAGAGAGAGAGAGAGAGAGAGAGCCTGAAACTGTTCGTCCAAACAACAAACTTTTTCCACATCACTAAATATGTCGAACACTCGCAAGACAAGAACCACACACTGGAATAACATGTTCAAGAAACCTTTTATTTTGACAATACTACCGTGTTACATTTATCGTAAATAGACATGTACACACTTCGATATTAGATGACATTAATGAATTAAACTCAAAAATAGGGTGTGAAATGTCTTAAAACGTTTAAAAGGCTCTTAACACCAGATATATGTGCGCATCAGTCTACGTTCCCTTTCAATACGGTTCACTTCGCATTGCGTCAGTTAGCTGACGCTATGGGGGAAACTCCTGTTTACTCCGTGACTGAAGCCTATTGGTTAACGTCTGTACAAAGTACAGACCAATGACGTTTGAACCCGCGCGCGGGAGGAACGCGTCCTTATATAAGCGCGGTTCAATCGTCAGGAGCTCATTATTTTCTCCTTCAGCGCGAACCTCTCGCTGCTCCGAAGAAAAAGAAGAAGCCTTACCTCGCCGTTGACAAAAGCCCTGCAGCGGAGTCCAGGCCTAGCGTCTTCCCCTGCCGTTTTCCGGCTGAGAACCGAAGATAGCAGAGTCCAGGTCTAGCGTCTTCCCCTGCCGCTTTCCGGCCGAGAACCGAAGATAGCCTTCGCTTGCCGTGGTTCGAGCCCTGTGCAGCGGACACACACCTGAGAGGTCTCCCCTGCGGCCGCCCGGTAAGATCAATATTTTTAATATAAAGCTATAAGCTAAAAGAGCAGGCGCTGTTGTAATAGCGTCCAGCACAGCGGCTCGGTGAGCCTCTCTGCTATGAATTTCCTCCGAGCGCGTTACCGGTCTGGCACCTCCCACGCCGGGACCGCGCTTATGCTTTGGTTGTCTCATCCATGTTTCGTGCTCCCCCTGCTGTTCCTCTCTCGCCGGGATGAACACACGGCGAGCCATGAGACTAGATGGATGCATAGACAAGCACACACGGACTAACCCCCCCTGTGTTCTGTCACACCGCAACCGTTCATGCTTACAGAGTCCCTTCGCTCCTTTCACATTCAGTGGCGAGATCTCTGGCACATATATTAATCCCCCGAGTGCATCGGGTGATACCGTCACGACGCATGGCTGTTCTGTCTGTGTTGCTGCTCCCCTCTGTCGTTCCTCTCTTGTTGAAATGAACAAGCGGGGAACCGTAGACCTGGATAGATGCATACGACAAGCAAACACGGGCGGTCTGCCCCTGTCTCTGTCATAGCACAGCCACTCGTGCTCCACGCTCGCGGAGTCCCTCGCTCCTTTCCCCACAGTGGTGAGGTCTCTTAACGGCTTAGCTAGCACGCGGTATTACGGCTCGCTGCCTCTAAATGCAGCTGTCCAGTGTTCAACGATTACAGAGCTTCATGCCCCTCCCCTCCTGGAGCGGCGCGATCTCATTCGTCTGCTCGATAGGGCCGATTCGCCGCTATTGGAGCACCAAGAACACTCATTATAAGAGAGCTTCATGCCCCTCCCCTCCTGGAGCGGCGCGAACTCATTCGTCTGCTCGATAGGGCCGATTCGCCGCTATTGGAGCACCAAGAACACTCATTATAAGAGAGCTTCATGCCCCTCCCCTCCTGGAGCGGCACGATCTCATTCGTCTGCTCGATAAGGCGGACACGCCTCTATTGGAGCGCTAAAACACTTATTATAGAGCTTTACTGGCCTGAGCCGATCTCACTTCAGATAGCTCATTTTTCGTCTGCCTGGTCATTTCTCTCTGGTTTAGACGGAATCAGAGGCAGAACGAATTTGTTTATAATATACTGAGGCCCGAATACCTCCCTTTATTCAGTCCCGTCCTATATCAGTGCGCTGAATATTGGTACATTCTTATATATATATACCCGGTTTTTCTGCCCTTTTAATAAACGGCAAAACCGCGGGCCTCGCGGCAGACTTCCTCTCTGCGATGGGTTCAGTCTGACATTAAACTACCTAGACATACTACCCTGCTCCGTGAGCCGTTCGGTCACCGTCACTACTGAGGCTTGTGCACCTGAACGGCTGAGCTCTGGTCTCCGCAGCATAGCTGCATCAACAGAGAACGCAACTGTCTGGGAAAAAGGGGTTATGTCGCGCCTCGGCTGGACTGCCCTGAAATGTTTTCTGTGTGCTGTTTATCCAAACATACTGTGTAATACTGTCGGCTATGCGACCTCACTATAGTGGCGAACGGTATTTAATTCCTCTAAAAAGAGTAATTTCCGTGCTTACTATACTGTGTTTTGACACCCACGGTTGTACGGTGTCTCTAAACACTTTATCGCCTTACTGACAAGCAATCAGTAATACGCACACACGGCCCGCTGTCCATAATTCTATCGACGCTAGCCGAAAAAACCCCGGTTTGGCCATATACTGTGTATTGACACCCCACGACTGTACGGTGTCTCTAACACCTTTCTGCCAAATTCGCTCGCAGCCCACCTCAGTTTCTCCGCTACGATGCTGATGGCGCAAACGAGCACGGTCTTACGGCTGTTATTCTCTCTTCCTAGAGGAAGGACAGCCTCAGACTTTTGCATGGCTCCAAGCGTTTGAATCGCGCCCTCTCCGGACGGCCACTCAAAGGCTTACAGCCAAGCGGTTTATGACGTTTTTCGGCCATATAGCTGATTTATATTAGCGGTCCGAAGACGCTCACACCTCCGCTCCAATACTCGGAGATATTAAGGGTAAGATCAACCTCAAGTGAGCTTGCTACCCGCCACAATAAGTTTCAAAGCTTAAAGCGCGCGCACAGTCAGACGCGCGCGGCATCTCGTTTAAGACGGGCGCACGTACCCCTCTAACGAGCCTCAGAAAGCTGAACATCGTGGCATTGTTCATAAGTCCACTTCAGTTTGACTAAGCAAAGGTCCCGCCCCGAGCTGACGGCCGGGAAGCTTGCTTAAGTTACACACTGCTGCATGAAGTGCTGTCATCACGAGCTAGCCCAGCATTTGCTGTGGGTTGAACACGCTTTACGACGGCAATCAGCCTTCGGCGCGTGGAACGCCGTTTGTCTCATATAAATCACCTTGTACTGTGAATACGGTACATTAAGAGGATGATTTAGCACTGCAGCACTCTCGACCGTGTTATTGTGATAATGCGGTCGGGCAATCTACGGTGGTTTCATTATTTACCGAACCAGACTGAGATCTCGCCCCCTGAACAAGCTGACGAGTCATCTCCTTTATAAACTCATTGCATCGCTTTATAAGCTATGTTCAATCAGAGTGATACGCATCTCATGCTTAAACTACCAATATTAACCCATTACGATGGGCGTGCGGAGATGGCATCCGTGGGACACGACCTACATTACGTGCCTTATGACACATTGACACAAGCTGCTAGGACCCCTTTCACGAGGCGTCCTTATGCAAAGTCTGATCCATTCTGTCTAGTGACATTTGAAAGTCAATACCCCCCGCGAATCGTGGGTGGAACACTTTTCTCCTCACTACAGAGGCACGGCGGCTCTCTCCCCTACCTATATCTATGTGGCCGTGATAACAGCGAACCACGCTTTTACGACCGACCATTCATTTAATTCACAAGCCTGTCATCTCTCAGATGCGGACGGCGGCGGTAACAGCGAACCATGCTTTTACGGCTGGCCATTCACTTTATTCATAAGCCTGTCATTTCTCAGATGCGGACGGTGCCCGAGGCACAGCGCTCTGGAACTGTCCAAGGTCCTGGATGACACATACGTCTGACGTACATCAGACGATCAGCTGTTCATCTGCGTCACAGATCACTCACTAGAGCACCTGTCAATACAGGCTATTTATGGATCGTTGACGTTATCACCTCCCGTGACAATTATGCTCACTTGTCTTAGAGCATGGGCATGGTCTTAGAGGTTTCTCATTTGACAATTGTGACACGGCCGGCTGGTCCCCGCCGTCCACGTTGTCAGTTTACAGCTTCGACATCCCTGCTTCGCACTACTGTGGTTTGTTGCATTAAAGGTGCGCCCATTAGCTCACCTGTATGCACGATATGGTTTTTAATTATATGCGTCCACCGTGCGCTTAGAGAAGCTCACATGTACACGCTATAACATTTTGGTATACAATAAGATGCGCTTGGGAAAGCTCACCTGTATACACAGCTGTGTTATGATTTGTGACACATACATTGTTGTTCATCTGTGTACGTTCACGGTGCGTTGGGTGCCCACCGTTACGTTCATCAATCATATTTGTACACATTCACGGCGCGTTCTGTGCACTGATTTATCTATACGCATTCACGGTGCACTGAAGAGTTCACCCGTGTGCGCACAATTTATTATCAGAACACATGACGGCGCGCTCGAGAATCTTGCCGGCCTGTGCATTATAACACTCTGATTCATCTATATGCATTCACGATGTATTCAAGTGTTCACCTGTGCCCGTGCAATTTATAGTCAATACACATTTACGGCGCGCTTGGAAAGCTCACCGATCTGTGCACTATAATACTACCTATATGCATCCCGATGCGCTCGAGGGTGCACCTGGGTTCACACTATTGTGGTATCTGTATAATCCCACGCTACGAACCGTTCTGCCGCATATTATAGTCAGATCGGCCGTTCGTGAGCTTCGCAGATCACTCACTACGTATGTCTGTTGCTAACAGTGGTTATTTAGATGGATGGTGGAAACCATCGCACTGGCTCACGCCCCTCTATGAGCTATGTCCTATATAGAGCCCACTCTCTGCGAGTTTGGCTTCTTCATGAACTTGGTCTACAGGGGTATCTATATCTATATTTGATATCTGCTACGCGGCCGGCTGGTCTTCGCCGTCTACGTTGTCAGATTGTACAGCTTAGACGTCCCTGCCCTACGAGCGCAGGTTCTCTCGGCTCAATCATGCACGCTCATGCGTTTTATGTGTACACCACGGTGCGCTCAGCGAGCTCACCAACGTGACTCTGAATTTACTTATCTCGCACAGCCGCGGCGCGCTCGGTACCTCGCCGTCTTGTGCTATGTTATGTGCCCCCGGTGCGTTTAAAACCCCACCTTGTGCGCGTCAACAATTTATATGGTGCTTACACATTTGCTTTTTAAGCTGTGAATATGCCGGGTATAGGGCCACACGCAGTGTCTCTCCGGTAAGGCACTTCAGTACGTTGTGTATGCACGGCGTGATGGGATTACGTTCCCCCATAGCGTCAGCTAACTGACGCAATGCGAAGTGAACCGTATTGAAAGGGAACGCTTAGGTTACTCACGTAACCCCGGTTCCCTGAAATAACGGGAACGAAGCATTGCGTCTCTTGCCGTGCTACAAACGTCTACGCAGCGAGTGTTATTCGGCTGCGCGCTTCAGTCGAATATAATGAGCTCCTGACGATTGAACCGCGCTTATATAAGGACGCGTTCCTCCCGCGCGCGGGTTCAAACGTCATTGGTCTGTACTTTGTACAGACGTTAACCAATAGGCTTCAGTCACGGAGTAAACAGGAGTTTCCCCCATAGCGTCAGCTAACTGACGCAATGCTTCGTTCCCGTTATTTCAGGGAACCGGGGTTACGTGAGTAACCTAAGCGTTATCTGACAACTTTGGTGCACGCATTCACATGTTTTAATCAGAGACTTGGTTAAAGAAAGTCCCAAATCTAAAATAAAACCCCTATTATACCGGAGCGGCCATAATTACATTTTATTGTGTAATAAACACATATTCCCAGTTGGTTTTAAGATATCATTAATTTAAAACAAAACCCAGAAGATGATATGAAAGTGTTTTTAATCGTTTAAAAGTTTCTTAACGGTGGATATGAACATTCATCCGCGTATGTTTGTAAACGCCGGAGCGCGATCTAATGTTGTGATCAGAATACTATGTCTGAAAAGATTAAACTTTTATATAGTTTAAAATAAATAGGATTTAGTCTAAAGAAATGTCGACCTACGGGGGTTTTGGTACAATTCATTGCTATACACATACTGCGTATTTCATTAAATAAATTGTGTTGTTAAAAACTTTTAGATACAGTAATGTTTGCCATAAAATAGATTATGATCTAAAATAAACCTTTTACTTTTTTTTTTTTTTACTTTTTTTTTTGAGTTACCATATTACATTTTACCACTACAGTTTTAAAAGACTCTACCTAGATTACAAACCGACCCTGCTGTGAAATATCTATCACACACGGTCATAAGCTCAACATCAAAAACTTTGAGGTTGATCAGAAAAATATAGCTTATAGTTAAATAGATAATAGTATATTTAATGTTTACCATTACAACTAAAAGATTTTATTCTTGCGTGACTTTAAAAAAGTCTCTTGACAAAACAAACGTATTATCAAGTTGTATTTATAAGATACACGCAGTCAATTGACCTAAATAATACTTTATTTTTGTCAGAGCAGACAATATAAGACTCTTTGTATAATATACACATAATCACACATGTTTTAAGAAGCCTTTAATTAAAAATAAAACCCCAAAATGGGGTGAATACTTCTTAAAAACATTTAAAAGTTTATTAACGTCATATATAAGTTTCTCTGTCACCATCTGTGCACGTATACACATGTCTTAATCAGAGACTTGGTTAAAGTTTCCCGTAAATCTAAAATAAAATCCTATTTTGCCATAGTGGACAGAATTACATTTATTAACATTATTTTAAAATGGCAGATATGAACGCTCACCCGGCGCTTTGTCAGACACCGCCGGATCTTTAATACGCGTGAAACTATAGTGCAGGTTATGAAAAGATTCACGGAACTCATGAATCGTTTAAAATTGTATTTAGTTTAGACTTTCGTCTAAAGATTGTAGTATTGCCGGCTCCGAAGGTTATGGCTCAGATAATTGCTTAAACTATACACGTATACGGAATATTTCATTAAATAACTTGTGATGTTACAAACAAATGTTTTAATCGTAGCATTGTTCATGATTTGTCTAAATCTAAAATAAACATTTTACTTTTTTGACACCGTAATGGGGGATTGTTTTACCAACATTGAGTTTTAGAAATCTTTAATCGCTTTACAACACGCACCCCTGTGAAAGAATGCATGTCTTGTGCGAAAGGAGGGAGGATGGTTGAGATCTGACATCAAATGTCAATAAACAGCAAATGTCGAAACACGAGCCGTCATTAAACATGACACCATACGCTTGACATAAAACACACTCAGGAAAAACAATCACTCTAAATGACCGGCAATAAAACCATTAAATACTTTCTGTCTAAAGTTGACAACTTGTACAGATTTTGATTGATGGTCCCGCCCCCCTGTCAAAGGGTCATAAAACACGACCTGTCAACGGGTGGGGGAGGGGGTCATAAAAGTTTGACGAATGGTGGCCCGCTACAACTACTTCCGTTATTCAGCATGTTTATTAACAACATTCCACGCCACCCTTTAATTCTTGAAGATATGTTTTTAACTGTATAATGATTAGATTCCCTGTGTTGCACTGGACTTCTGCTAAGCTTGAACTTGAAAACGCGATGCATCACGTGCGCGGTACAACGCTTCATCCACCCGTAGCGCGCGTGCACGGAGTTTAAATGTTCATATTTTGGCTTGAACATTTTATTGCATTCAGTCTTAAAGCCTAATAAACAGTACCTGTTGAAGTCATTAAAGTTAAATAAATAACAAAAGAAGAGAAAGTGTGCAGCAGTGTGCCCAGGATGGTAAAATAATTATTACAATGTATTCCTAATGACCAACACAAGTCTTCTGGATCCTGACATGGTTTGAAATCTATAGGTATTTGATTCTTTGGTTTTCTGATGTATTAAAATTCATATATGTAGAGCAGGGAAATAAGAAGCTTTTTTTCCTGGGGTGCATGCCCTGGAAAATACTTATATGGACCTCGGTATTTATAAAATCATGCAATGCGGCGTGTTTGTCTTTACAGTTATGAAATTTATTATTTTAAACACACATTTCACAAAGTATATATTGTAAGTGTAAATATTCATAAACTCAACACTTCGGAGGCGTTTTTCTAAAGAATAATGTTTAAACTTTATTGGTGGTGGTTGAGAATAATTCCTCTTTCCATATGTAACGCATTTTAGCGCAATATAAATGTATCATATTGTTATTCTTAATATATAAGAATACTAATATATTTTTTAAAACATTTATAACACACACACACACACACACACACACACATATATATATATATATATATATATATATATATTTATATATATATATATATATATATATATATATATAAAGATGCTTAGTACAATAGCTTTGCTTCATATAAGTTTCTGTAATAAATCTTTAAATCAATCACAAAACGTGTTGACAGTGGCAAATAAAATGCTTGTTAATTTAAACAAGGCAGAAAGGTGTATAAAACAGCTTTAATTAACAATATCTGAATTGGCTCTTTGCACACTTCAAATTTTCTCATGTCATAATTTATAATTATTAATTAGATTTAATATAAATAAGTTTTGAAAAGTGTTGAATGCGAACGTGTAAGATATCTGGAAGGCGATGTGGCGTGTTTGTCTCTACAGCCACATGTTATAAAATTGATTATTTTACACACACATTTCACAAAGTACATATTGTAAATATTCATAAACTCAACATTTCGGAGGTGTTTTTCGTCCACAAAATGCACAGTTTCTCTGTTCGCGTCAATTATTTTGGTTTGACCAACTAAAAAAACACAGAAGTGACATTAAGACATTTTATTAAGTTACTTTAATAAATTATTTTAGTGATATTCTATTTTACAATAATATTTTTTACAATTATGAATTACGTAGAAACACTGACTGCATATGCGCAAGAAAGGTAGCCTATTATTAAAGATTTTATAAATATAAATATGTAAAAACGAAATAAAAAAGATATCATATGGCAACTGTACAGCCCGGGTTTAAACGCCTTTTTTCTAAAGAATAATTTGTAAACTTTATTGGTGGTGGTTGAGAAGAATTCCTCTTTCCATATGTGAAGCATTTTAGCGCAGTATAAATGTATCATATTGTTATTCTTAAAATATAAGAATACTACTATATTTTTTACAACATTTTTAACTTTAAAACATGTCTTTTTTATACCACATTAATCTCTTTAAAATATTGATACTTTTAGAAAAACTGACAATTATAAATATTATGAACAAACAATGAAACGGTGTCAAAATTCGACAACACAAATAATTAAGATATTCATTGTAAATAGAGTCGCGTTTATTAGGCTCACACTAAAATCTCTGTTGCACTTCCTATAAGTTCGCATTGCACGTATCTTAATAGTTGTATGCGCTGTTATGCTGGCAAGAATGGGTTGACATATCACTTTGCTGTTTTAATACAGTAGCAATGTAAAATATTCAGCAATGCCCTTATTAACTTCTGGAAACAACGCAATGCAATGTTTTTATGCGCCACCTGGTGGATATTCTGTGAAGCGAAACACATTAAGGGAAAATGGAAAGTAGCCCCCCCGAAAGCACTTGCAGAATGCTGCGAGACTCTGCGAGACGAATTGGCGAATGCCGCGGGAGAAAACGCTCATTTTTAAAGGCCACATCTGTATGATGTATTTAGCTAGTGAAACCACTACCAGTCTTAAATGTATAACTGATGATGACAAAGTTTTTTTCCTCTGCATAATCATAGGAACCCAGGCAGTAGCATCGTTTCACAATGTTTCCATCACCATCATCAGTGGATGCCTTTGCCGTCCGTAGCCTGAGATTTCAGATTTGCAGCAAAAAATTAGATTTTCTCATTTATTGGAATGCTGTGCAGGTATTTAAGTATTTAAGTAACTGTGTTAAATAAAGTAGTATTTACTTTTACAATAAATTTATTACTTGTTTATATTTTTACAGGTTGTACCTTGCAGCCATCCATTACAATGTCACCAAGCCGTAACAAAAGCAGGAGAGGGAAAGTACAAGGCTATGTTCCCAAAACACACAAGTGACATACCGTAAGCAGTAATGTTTTATTTCAAATACATTCATAATTAAAAACTTAATGTATGAGCAGGGAAATAAATGATCAAAACAAATGATTTATTGACTGCAATATTTCTACAGTTATGTGGAGGATGTGATCAGGCTTCTGTTTGATGAGGTATTTGAAGATAAGCTGAAGGAAACCCCGATTCCAATGGACCCATGGATTAAAGTGACAAAAATTCTTCTGACTGAAATTTTTTTCAGGCCAAGTCATATTTCTTTTGTTTACTTTCTCCTAAGACCTAAATGGTCGTGTTTATATGAGGATACTTGCAAAGACGGGATTTTTGATGCATATTTGTATTTAAGGCCAATAAAGTGGCAAAAATACTCACAAGCTCAATGAGAAGCGAATGCGCGGCTTACGTGTTCAGCTCTGACACACAAACAGTGGATG
Source organism: Paramisgurnus dabryanus (assembly GCF_030506205.2). Lineage (NCBI taxonomy): Eukaryota > Metazoa > Chordata > Actinopteri > Cypriniformes > Cobitidae > Paramisgurnus > Paramisgurnus dabryanus. The sequence continues at coordinate 18,688,834 of NC_133345.1, forward strand.
CATAGCACTGTTGTTTGTGTTTGAATGGCTTAATATCACTTGTTTATAAATTGCGGAGCTTAAATATATGTACAAATGTTACGTTTTTTGAGACCACACGCAAATGAAACTGCAAGAACTAACAGGTGGATGACATCAAAGTGCCGCGAGAGCATTTCGGAAGCAGTCTCCTCTTATGATTCCTGAAATCGCTCTCACGGTATGTGGATGTCATCTGCCTCTTGGTTCTTGTGGCGCCACATTAAGTTTACCCACGAATTTAACAAACCTGTTGTATCAGCAACTGGCCTGATGAGCATAGCATTCAAAAACGGGACGCGGGTGATCACGTACGTGAGAAATCATTTACCCCCAAAATACAGGACCCCTAATCGCAAAGACACGTAAATTACCTGGCGGTTTGATTTTCTTATCCCACGAAATGAAAGGCTTGCCAATCTTCATCATTTCGCTAAGCCAAGTCAATCTCCAGTGCTCTTTTACACCTTTATCAATCGCCAAAAACATCGGAGCCTTTCTGCATTACAAGTTTGTCCATGCTAGCTGAAATAAAGTTTTACCTCAGCTTAACGTGATACAGTCAGAAAACCCGGAGTGGATCCGGTGCGCAGTGATTACAGAACGCTTAGAGTGGAGAGAGGAACGTGATTTGGATCCACTCCAGGCTTTGATCACATCCAACTTAAAGTTGAATACACGTCGTCTTTATGAAAAGTGAATTTAATAATTTTGCAATTGACGGAAATCCGTCTAGCGACGGAAAACTTTAATCCATGTGGACCTGGCATCACAGTTTGAGAGACCTTCAAAGGAGGAAGTGATTGCATGCCATCTTCAGTGCAGGGGTCATCGAAAGCCAACATTGTGACCGATCTGATCAGGAAGCTCCAAGCGTATCTGGAGAACAACACACGACAGCATGATAACCTTATAGTGTCGTCTTAGATAGCACCAGCTGACAAAGCTTTGATATGCCATTTATCTGAATAGATAGCTGTAAGAAATGAATTGAACAATTTTTGAAAGAAGAGCACAATATGGTTACTAAAGTATGTTTATTTGTATATTGTTTAACATTTAAATATATATTTGTAATAAATAAAAAACTTTTGACTGACTACTATATTTTCTTTAAAGTTACATCTTTTGTTCTTTTGGGTACTTTGTTACTATAATGATACTTTAGTGTTATTGGTTTAAAAATGTAATAAAACTTACTCTAGTCCTGCGCCTCAAAGGCTTATAGTCGGTACAATAAATGTTCTGTGTGTAGGGATTTAGACAATTTGTGCAAAACCTGGATGATTTATTATTAAAGAAACTTGATGATTGGAAAGTAGGAAGGTAAACGTATTAAAAAATATATTGTAATGCTACTACTTACTGTATATATTTTGGTGTAAGTCAAACACACAATTTTTTGTTATCTTGTGGACATAATCACACATACTGTCATGTTTATGCAAATTGTTGCAACAGTTTATCTCTTTATTTATACGCATAGCACAATCTTTTCTTTTTTGTTAACTGTGAAATTCTTACAGAACATGCTGGTTAAGGTGAAACTAGGGGATGCCCAAAAAATTTTCAAAATATCTGAGCTAAGACTGAAGGATTTTTTGTCTGCAGGTAAATTTTTTTTTATTTAGGTGTATTTAGCTGTATTTTAGCAGCAAGCTTTTTTTAAGACCATTGATGTCAAAACTACAATTTAAGCAGTTTAGTTTCTCTTTAAATTCTCTTTAACTTTTTTCAGCCTTTTTAAAATTTGGTTTCCCAACTGTGCCCGAGGGAGTGAAGGTTGTTGATGAATCGGGGATTGAGGTGGATGATGATGTGTTTGAGGACGTAATTAAGGATCCCTCACTTGGAGTTCTCACCATCATATATGGTGCAGGTTTGTATCTGACAAATTATAGACATTTCCTCAACTTATTACTAACATGCAAACTTTTTTAACCACATGAATGTATATGCACCCAGATGTACTTTCTGCCTCTCCACAAGCCTCTCCTGTGCAGTCAGATCGGTCACTTTCTTCGTACACTGACTCCAATGAATCACGTGATACAGTCATCATTGAGGAAAGCCCTTCCAGTATAATAATGAGGATAGATTCCGAAGCCAAAAGGGTGGGGATCGAGATTTTTATACTTGAGCATTTTGAGAATTATTAACATAAATTTGATATGTGTGATTGGAGTTTAAAAATAAAAATAAAACTTTTAGAATAGATACCGTTAAATAATTGTTTTAAATAATGCTGGAATAGCAATGAAATGTCTTAACATGCCATATTTATTATACATTTTTTTCCTTAATTTATTTTTAGTTGGTAGAATCCATTCTGATCCAGAAACCAGGCGGGGAGCAAATAATAAATGAATACAACCGAACAAAGTCTTTGGGGGATGAAACAAGGAGGAAAATGGTTAACATCCTGGCCACTAATATGACAGAAATAAATGGGGAATCAGCATTATGATCATTATTATTAAACGATAATTGTCTTTTAAACAATGGCTTAAAAAACGATACAATCTAATTTCTTAATTATGCAGTTCATCCCTACCAAGGCAGGTGAAAGAAACATATGCCAGAGGAATTATGGCTTTGTTTCCTTACCTCAGTGATCCCTTTTCCAAAAATGGCTATGTAAGTGTCACTCAGTTTTTGCATTGAAAAATGCTGACATTTTAAATGCTGTTGATCACACACCCATGCTAGAGTTTTTGTTCCTGAATTATAAGTTATTTAATCTCTCAGGTTTTTTTATTTCTGTATTTTTGTTTTATAAGGAGCATTACTATGATGGTGAGAGCGGCACTGGATACTTAGCATGGAGAATTAAGATTATACAGAGAGGCTTGGCTAAAGAGAGACGAACATCATTAGAAGGTACAGAATCAAATTCAGAAATCTTTTGACCTCTAAGCTACTTTCTGTACCTGTACGAAGTTTACTTTGATGATATGAGGAAAAAACTTTTAAGTGTTTAAGATCATAAAATGCTCTGGTGTTTACCATCAGGACAAGGACCATCTGCTGAGGGGATGTCTGGTGGACCAACTATAAGACGAGAACCACAATTTGCTCCAGAGGCTGTCTTGAGTGAAGATAAATGCAAGGAGGCAATTGCATTCATGAAGCATTCTGCCGACGAGGACTCCGTCAAGATGAAAATGAAGTTGACATTTGACTATCAATGTCAACATGCATTCCACGCGATGCAGCTTCACGGACCGTGAACGACATGAAAGCGATCGGGAAGCTGTGGAGGAACCGCTGCCCGGCCTTCGCAGATTCGGCAAGCCAAACATCACCCTAGCCCCAGACGTTCGCAGGCGACCGAGGGGTGTCACAACCGAACACCCCACGCGATGCAGCTCCGGGGACCGCGTTCGGGTAAAGGAAGACGCCATCGCCCAGCATGAAAGCGGTAAGACTCCGCTTGTTATTGTAACATGTACTACTTGCCACATGTATAGTTTAGCTTCTGCTGTTAGCATAGAGGGGTTTACATGCACTAAGTGTATTGAAGTATTAAGGTTAACTGAGAAGGTTGCTGAACTAGAATCGCGCATCCGAACGCTTGTTGAGGATAGCAAAACCGCTAATGTTACTGTCGCAAATAATCTATCGAGCGAAAAGACTAATGGCTCGGTTCCGACATCAGATGCTAATATAAATATTACAAATACTGTATCGAGCGCGCATAGTGTTTATCAAAATACACATGGCTCGGTTCCGTCATCAGAGTCAAGTCGGCGGTCAAACTGGGTGACTGTTAGGCGGCATAGTCATATAAGGCGTCCTTCTAAGACCCATAACGTAACGACAATTTCTAACAGATTCGATCCCTTAAGGAGTATACCAGCTGAAACACCTTTTAAAAGTGCCCTGGTCATTGGAGATTCTATACTCAGGAACACTAACATTGAGGCTCCAAACACCATAGTCGACTGTATACCGGGAGCCAGAACGTCTGACATTAGATCCAAACTTAAAGTGCTGGCTAATGCTAAGCGGAAGTTTTCTAAGATTGTTATTCACGCCGGCACGAATGACACTAGGCTCCGCCAGTCGGAAATCACCAAAGATAATATTAAGGAGATGTGTGAAATTGCAAAAACAATGTCAGACAATGTAATATGCTCTGGTCCCCTCCCCGCCTACCGGGGAGATGAAACACATAGTAGATTAGTGTCTCTCAATGGATGGATGTTAAAGTGGTGCCCTCAGCATAATGTAGGGTTTATAGACAATTGGAAGCATTTCTGGGGAAGACCATTTCTCCTAACCCGAGATGGCCTTCATCCGTCATCGGAAGGAAGTGCTATACTCACTAAAAATCTGATCAATAGTCTTAATTCTGATATAGTATGACTATCCAGGGCCCAGGTCAGGAAACAGACGGATCGGCTTAACCGTCCATCTGTTAGCTGCCGTGATATGTCAAGACCACTTATATCCCAGCACTTCGAGTCAATCTTACCGAAATATCAGCACATTTCAACTGTATCTGTTCCCCGAACAAATAAATACAGGGCACCGCTTGTTACATCTGGTACAAATCTGATTCAAATAAAATTAGAAAACAATACATTAACAGATGAATCTCGAATCTTAAAATTCGGCCTTCTTAACATTAGATCGCTTACCAATAAAGAACCTATTGTCAATGAAATAATTACAGACCAAAACTTAGATGTACTCTGTTTAACAGAAACCTGGCTTAAAGCAGACGACTACATTAGTTTAAATGAATCCACCCCACAAGACTATTATTATAAACACGAACCTCGATTAAAGGGGAGAGGGGGTGGTGTAGCTACAATATACAACACAATGTTTAAAGTAAACCAAAAATCTGAGCTAAAATTTAAATCATTTGAAGTAATGTTGTTAAATATGGAAATAACTGATCGTAACCACAAACAGCTTTCTTTTGCTTTAGCGACAATCTATAGACCACCGGGCCACCATGCAGATTTCCTTAATGAAATAGCAGATTTCCTATCTGAGCTTGTAGTCACTGTAGATAAAGCTCTTATTGTTGGTGATTTTAATGTCCATGTGGACAACCCAAAAGACGCATTAGGACGTGCGTTTATAGATGTTCTAAATTCTCTCAATATTAGACAAAACGTGACAGGGCCAACGCATACTCATAATCACACATTAGACTTAATTCTGTCACTCGGACTCAATATTAATGACGTCGAAATATCACCTCAGAGTGATGCAGTTTCTGACCATTACCTTGTGTCATACACTGTACTTCTAGATAGGATCACTCAATCTACAACATGCTACCGACTAGCCAGAACAATAATTTCCACCACTAAAGATAGCTTTATTAGCACTCTTCCAGACCTGTCCCAAATGAAACATGTAGCAGATAACTGTGACGATCTAGATATTGAAATAGAAAACCTAAACAATGTCTGTTCTAACACATTGGATGCCGTTGCTCCCATTCGAAAAAAGAGATTCAAAGAAAAACCGCCAGCCCCATGGTATGACCATCACACAGCAGCCCTTAAAAAGGCAGCTAGAAAAATGGAAAGAAATTATAGAAGCACAAAGTTAGAAGTATGGCGCGCAGCATGGAAACAGAGTGTTAAACACTACAGACAGGCTATTAAAACCGCCAGATCTACATATCTTAGCAAGCTTATAAATGAGAATCATAATAACCCTCGTTTCCTCTTTAGCACAGTTGCGAAACTGACTAGAAACAAAGAACAAACAGAAACCAATAGTAAACTTCAACACAATAGTAACGACTTCATGAACTTCTTTTCTAACAAAATTTCGGCTATTAGGGAAAACATCGTAGCTACCCAGGCAGCCACCATTCTACCCATTAGTTCACTTAACACTAGACTACCATACGAACATCTTGATTCATTTAAACCTACTACAATAGATGAGCTCTCTAAACTAGTCACATCATCCAAATCATCGTCCTGTATATTAGACCCCGTTCCCACAAAACTACTTAAAGAAGTATTCCCTGTAGTGTCAACCCCGGTTCTAAATATCTTTAACTCATCGCTAGAAATAGGATACGTTCCAACAGCTTTCAAACTAGCAGTTATTAAACCGCTGATTAAAAAACCACAGCTTGACCAAGGAGAACTTAATAACTTTAGACCAATCTCAAATCTCCCTTTTCTTTCAAAAATATTAGAAAAGGTAGTGGCAAGCCAGTTACGCACATTCTTGACAAATAATAGTACATATGAAAAGTTCCAATCAGGATTCAGGCCCCACCATAGCACAGAGACAGCGTTGCTTAGAGTTACAAATGACCTCCTATTAACATCCGATCGTGGTGAAATCTCAATTCTTATATTACTAGACCTTAGTGCAGCATTTGACACAATAGACCACAGAATCCTACTCAATAGACTAGAAAACTATGTTGGTATCAGTGGTCAGGCGCTAGCCTGGTTTAGGTCATATCTAACCAATCGCTATCACTTTGTTTATGTAAATGAGGAAGAGTCATATCACTCCCTGGTTAAATACGGTGTACCGCAGGGATCAGTTTTAGGTCCTATCCTGTTCTCGTTATACATGTTACCCCTAGGAGACATTATCAGGAAACACAACATAAGTTTTCACTGCTATGCGGATGATACCCAGCTTTACATCTCCTCGCATCCCAGCGAAACACACACGTTTTCTAAGCTAAAAGACTGCATTAGCGATGTTAGTGACTGGATGGCACATAACTTTCTTAAGCTCAACTCCAATAAGACAGAGGTACTTATTATTGAACCAAATCGCTACAAACATAATATGTCAGATTACAAATTGCACATAGATGGCTGTACTGTGGTGCCATCTTCCACGGTTAGGAACTTAGGTGTGATGTTCGACAGCAACTTATCCTTTGATAGTCATATCTCCAACGTCTGCCGCACAGCATTCTTCCATCTTAGAAATATCTCAAAAATACGCCATATACTGTCTACATCTGACGCAGAGAAGCTTATTCATGCTTTTATGACCTCTAGAATAGACTATTGTAACTCGCTACTCGGGGGATGCCATTCAAATCAGGTCAACAAGCTTCAGCTAGTTCAAAACGCTTCTGCAAGGGTACTTACTCGATCTAAGAAGTATGACCACATAAGCCCAATTCTGGCATCTTTACACTGGCTACCAGTTAAATATCGCATCCAATTTAAAATATCATTAATCACCTACAAAGCTTTAAATGGCTTAGCACCCTCATATCTTAGAGAATTACTATCAGAATACAATCCATCACGCACACTACGGTCGCAAAATTCTGGCCTATTGATTATCCCTAGACTATCAAAAGTGTCTAAAAGTGGAAGATCCTTTTCCTACTTAGCCCCTAAGCTCTGGAATGATTTACCAACCGATGTCCGAGAATCAGACACAGTCGATCATTTTAAATCTAGACTTAAAACTTTTCTCTTCAACAAAGCATTCGCATAATTTGTCTAGTAAAGGTTCTTAACTCGCAATAGTTATTTTCACGGAACAAAGCACTCACGGTCATAACACAGACCAACCAAATAAATAAATAAAAACCTTTTCTACATGAACACTTAAAATGAATTGCATTAAATAGTTTGCCACCGTTTGCCACTGAACCTGCATTAACGACGACAGTGGGGCCTCCAGCCTTAGTCAAACGGGTTGGCACGTATGGTCGGGTTGCGATTTTGGCGCTATCGTAAGTCTTATGAATAGTATGCCATACAGACCCGTTTGCCACTGAACCTGCATTAACGACGACAGTGGGGCCTCCAGCCTTAGTCAAACGGGTTGGTATGTATGGTCGGGTTGCGTTTTTCGCGCTTTCGTGTGTCTTGTGAATAGTATGCCATACAGACCCGTTTGCCACTGAACCTGCATTAACGACGACAGTGGGGCCTCCAGCCTTAGTCAAACGGGTTGGCACGTATGGTCGGGTTGCGATTTTGGCGCTATCGTAAGTCTTATGAATAGTATGCCATACAGACCCGTTTGCCACTGAACCTGCATTAACGACGACAGTGGGGCTTCTGGCCTTAGTCAAACGGGTTAACACGTATGGTCGGGTTGCGATGTTTTTTGGCGTCTTCTCCTGGTCCTGTAAATGGTATACAATATAGACCCGTTTGCCACTGAACCTGCATTAACGACGACAGTGGGGCTTTAGGCCTTAGTCAAACGGGTCGTCAGGTTTCATTTTCTCTTAAAGATCGGAAGGTGACCCTTATTTACCATAAATACCCTCGCATTGGGCCCCCAATTTGCTAAATCCTCAACTGTGGATAACATAATTATGCCGCAATATTTAGTCTGTCTGGAACTAAGCTGAGTTAAACCACATCACTGTGTGACACTTCAATACATATGAACGGCTGCTACGCTAATACGATTTTGTTTTTCTCTCCCTGTCTCATCCTCGACCCGAGGACGAGACAAACAGACCCAGTCCCGGTAGATGTGAAAGTCGGCACACCTCTGATCTACTGGCCGTCCTTCAACGTTATGCCCAGCTGATACCTGACCAACGATCACCGGCAGAACCGCTTAATCTCCGTTTACGTTTTCCCAAGGGTTTTTCCCTCCTAGGACTTATTTTTCCTCGGATAAAAGCCCGGGGTTTTTTTTCTCCTAGGGGGTTTTTCACCCCAGGGAGGCAGCCTTTTTGGGTAACTTCAATACGTTGCTTTAGTAATACGTGCAATTATAATATTGAGTCATAGCCGCAGCAAATTTAACTGCTCATGCTATCATGTATTCTGTTGTGCTATCTGTCGTTTTCTGTGCTTTTCACTGCTTCTATTTATGTAAAGCTGCTTTGACACAATTGACTTTTGTGAAAAGCGCTATATAAATAAAATTGAATTGAATTGAATTGAATTGAACTATCGCCGTGGGATGGTTCTTGACCCTGTGCACTCGAACAATATACTGACAGTCTTTCCACGTTTTAAAGACATTAAAGGCTTGGTATGCGTTCATAATAATTTTGAGCAATTTTTATAAATGTATTTCTGATGTATAAAAAGTGATTCAGTGCTTAAATAGGTTTCTATTTAATAATAAGTTGACTTGTTCTCACAGAGACATATTTTAGGTAATTACAGATGTGGCCTTTAAAAATGCGCGTCTCTGAGAGCAGAATGCCGCGAGCACTTCCGAAATTCTGTGAGATCCCGCAGAAGGGGGGTTCGGTGGGGGACGCAGGAAATACAAAAACCTGTAGAGGGCAGTCGTGTTTCATGTAGGCCATACTGACGACAATGTGTGTGCTCGACTTCATGCTGAGCATATCCTGTATCATATTGAAGTAACATGACAAGGATTATCGATGTTTAGGTGATAGACTTTGATGTCATACAAATGCATGCTTTTTGGCAAACATTTCATTGCCGAAGTTTTCTTTTTCTATTTTAAATGAATATTAATAACTTATAAAATTAAGTGGATATCGGGTAACTTAATTTGACATATGTTGATATAACCTGGGCTCTCAAGTCCCACGCATTCACCATGAGACACACGCATTTCTGTCAGTTCACAAGCTCACACACCAAACCTTGTAAGCTTTTTTCACGCTGAGAAGTAAAATAGAACTTTTCCTGCTATACAATTAACAAAGGAGGTGCTGGTATATACAGAGCATTTCTGTCGAGTTTAGCAGTACATTTTTTAGGTGTGGTCAACTTTACGCAGCACCGCAAGAGCCGACAAGCAGATGACATCAGAGTACCGCGAGAAATAAAGCGGAGGAGGTTGGTTTTGAACTCTCGTGGTACTCTGATGTCATCCACTCATGTTTGAGTCCGTATCAGATGAAAATACAGATTTTGAGGAACAACTTATTGTTTGGAGATTGTCAATGGACGTTTCTGAGTGGTAAGTTTGTTTTTTTCAGTATGGACCTGCAAAACGCCAAATGCATAAAATAAAAATTAATTAATATTGTAATGTCTACGTTCAGAAACTACACAGAAAGATTTTTTTAATGAAACATATTCAATGGTTTCAGTGCCTCATGGTGGGGTTGAACCCCTGGTTCAGTTTACCCCATCTGGTTCACTTTGCCCCACAGCCACCGTTTTGGGAAACTGCCTAGCTTAGTAATTAAGGCTAATCTTTAGCTAAATCATTCACATGGTTTTATACATTAGCCTATCACCAATATTTATGGTATAAATATTTAGACCTGGATAAATCTACTTTGATATAACAGCCATTATACCTGGTATGTATAAATTTTACTTTGATATGATAAAAACTGTTTTTGTAAAAAAAATCATACTTTAATCATAACTCTTTAATTTGTCCTTCTCTTTAACATAGCCAAATATAAATTATGGTTGCTACCTGTATTTGTGGTCACACGGCTACAAATCTGTATGGTTGCCTAGATAAAGGGGGTGGGTCAACTTACCCACTGGTTTACTTTGTCCCACTCTCCCCTACTTGGTATTGAGAAACGGCCATTGTTTACAGAAGCCGGAGCGCGAGCTACAAACTACAGAGCGAGTGCGCGGGTGCACAATGGTGAAAGAGCAACACAGGATGTAAATAACTAAACCAGTGCTCGCAGTTCCTCACACTTTATATTTTATCGTACTGCGTACCTTCACTTTCTTTTGCGTGCCACCACTTCTCATGTTGCTGGTACTTTGCCTTAAAGAGTCAAAGGGCGTTTTTTATGTGGCGCTGCGCAGACAGTTCGGCAACGAAGACATCAAAGTACCGCGAGAGCAAGTCGAAATGTTAATAATAATTTTTAAACTTTATTGGTGGTGGTTGAGTAGAATTCCTCTTTCCATATGTAAAGCATTTTAGCGCAATATACATGTGTCATATTATTGTTCTTAATATATTAAGAACAATAATACTAATATATTTTTACAACATTTTTAACTTTAAAACATGTATTTTTATACCACATGAATCTCTTTAAAATATTAATACTTTTAGAAAAACTGACATAATTATTAATATTATGAAAAAACAATGAAACGTTGTCAAAATTCGACAACACAAATAATTAAGATATTCATTGTAAATAGAGTTAAGTGTATTAGGCTCACACTAAATTCTCTGTTGCACTTAGTACAGTCATCTTAATAGATGTATGCGCTGTTATGCTGGCAAGAAGGGGTTGACGTCTCTTTGCTGTTTTAATAACAATGTTAAATATTCAGCAATGCCCTTATTAACTTCTGGAAACAACCGCAGTGACAACGCATATAAAAAATTAGTTTTTTATGCGCCACCTGGTGGATTTTCTGTGAAGCGAAACACATTAAGGGAAAAGGCAAAGTAGCCCCCCCGAAAACACTTGCAGAATTCTGCGAGACTCCGCGAGACGATTTGGCGAATGCCGCGGGAGAAAACGTGCGTTTTTAAAGGCCACATCTGTAGGTCACTTTTTTGTCCACTTGTTAGATTGAACAAGACTTCGTTCTGATGTTTGGGGGAGCAGTGTCAGTTAAACTGCTGGAGAGGCGACCAACCATGTTCAAGAAAAAGGTTATTCAGCATTGCTAAAATCTTCCAACGACCAGTTATATGCAAGAACTGCTGAACATCCCACTGATGACTCTGAAGAGAGTGCTAATTTTGGTAAGATATTTAAGGTTAATTTAAACATTGCAGAATTTGTTCAGTAATAGTTATTATCATGATTAACACTTAAAGGACCATTATGGTAGAATGCATTTTTTTGTACTGTTAATTAATTTTCATTATTGCTAACTTGTGTCTAAACAGTTTGGGACAGTGATCTCTCCTCCATACTACTGCTTTTGCATTTGATCCGACCTTCTGCTCAAGGCAGGAAAAGGCCAGGAAAGGTGTCTGCTTCTCAAGCAGAGTGGCATCTTGTTGTCTTCAAGAAGGTTCGTTTTTTGTTTGGTTGTCAGAGTGGAACAAACATTGAAGAGCATCTTTGAAACATCACTGGGAGTGACCAACCCTATCTCTTGGCTGTGGGACCTCAGAAGAACACAGTTCATCAGTACTTCATCCTTCTTGATCAGCATGCCATTCCGTGCAAGTCAACCTCTTCTCTTGGTGCCTTTGATGAACTGGTTAAGGCACACTTTGTATTTGGCACTAATTACAACACTATGTTACACAACATGTACACTTTCATTCAGACAACTGTGTACAACATAGATGTTGGCAAAGTAAAAGAGTCCTCGTGTTGCGGAGGTTAGAGCAAGGCTTCTTAGCTAGGTGGCTTAAGGTATTCAGACCAGATGAAGTGTTTTGCTTGTCAGGCCGAGTTCAATGGTTCAAAATTACTTGTTAGGCACTTCAGATTAGTTCATGGTTTTGTTCCTGGAAAGAATCTTCACCTTAAATGTGCAGAGTCAGGATGTGGGTCAGTGTTTGGTAGTTTTTCAGGTTTTCGGAAACAACTACACATAAAACATGCCGAAGAAAGTGACCAGAGTTTTGACATCATTGACAACTTGGACACTGCAGTGGCAGATGCAGAGAGTAGTTCTGCAACATTTGATCAGGTTAGCAATGCTGGAGAAGTGGCCACAACATCTGCGTTGTTAAAGTCAAATAAGAGCACTTTCGATATGTGTGCGTCTGCTGTTGCCCAACTAAACGTTGCTGGATTAAGTCAGTCTGCTATAAATAGTTTTGTTTCATCTATGGAAGAAGTTGTTTCTGAAATTCATAGTCAGGCTAAGGATGCAGCTTTGCTCTGTCTATCTTCACAGGACACTGGTACTAAAAGGAAAATAATTCTTTTGAGGAACTAAAAACCCATTTACGTTGTTAAATTCTGATGCCAAAAGAAAGACATTGTTTACAGAAAAATGGGGAACTGTTGAACCAAGAGAAATAGTTCTTGGAACACGATTTGACAGCAGGAGGGGTTCAGAATCCAGTATCTGGAAATTGTATTAGGGGTACGATTGTTCAAGTCACTGGGTATAATCTTGGCTTACATGGCTTGTTTGGGTTCCTTGAGTCATTTGGGGCTCGATATTGCTGTCGTTTCTGTCTCCTTGAAAAAGATTGCTTCCAATCTGTGTTCTGTAAAGATAACCCAGAAGTTGTACTTCGAACTACTGAAATGCATTCTTTGCACTGTGAGACAATACAGACTGACTCTTCATTACCTCACATTTATGGTGTTAAACGGGTGTGTTTGTTAAATTCTCTCAAATATTTCAACACTGGCAACAATTTTTCAGTGGATATAATGCACAACGTTCTAGAAGGAGTTGCACAGTTAGAGGTTAAACTTGTTCTGCAGTACATTCAGCTTCATTTTCTGAGTGCTAATGATCTTGCTGGCAGAATACATGCTTTTGACTATGGTTATAATCAGCAGTGTTAATTGTTGTAACACTGTTCGGTGTTGATTAGTGTTACATTTCTACTAAAAAAAATAGAGTTAATTTTACTCAAAAAATTTAACACTATGTCTAGAGTTAGTTTATCACCAATTCTGAGTGGGACCAAATACACTCGGGCACAGTGTTAATTTCAACTCTATAAGAGTTAATTTAACACTGCAAATTTTACTGTGTGGAGAGCTTTTCTGGCAGTTACTTTAGCAGATTTTGTACAGCTAGTAGGTTAGACTGTCAGAAAGTTGAGACTGTTAGTTTCCCTCTTAGAACTCAAGACACTCACACAGGTCATCTTCAGACCATTAAAGACAATGGTTTGAACAGCTATTGTGCTGTCAAGGCTGTGTGTTCTGTCAGAAAAACTTAACTTTGATGTAACTACTGGTTTCCCCCCTGACATCAATCATGACTTATTTGAGGGAATAGCTCCTTTCGAAATTGCCTTATGTTTTCATTTCCAAAAAATATTTGACTTTGTCATGTCTTTATAAGGTAATAGGAGATTTTCCTTACCAATGGACTGATAAAACAAATCGCCCCCATGCTGTTCCAGTGACGTTTGCTTCCAGGAAAAGAGTTGGGGGTAACTGCCATGAAAATTTGTTTAATCAGATTTCTTCCTCTATTAGTCGGACAGACCGTGCCTGCAGGAGAACCAGCCTGGCAACTACTCTCAGATTTGAAGGACATTGTGGACTTTGTTGTTTCTCCCGTGCAAACTGAGGAATCCATTGCATACTTAAGCTTTAAGATCACAGAACACCAAGTCAGATTTAAGGAGGTTTTCCCTGACTAAGACTTCTTGCCGAAACATAATTTTTTGCAGCACTACACTCAGTTACCTTGTGAGTTGGGACCTTTAAGGCTCGTACAGACTACATGACTTTAAAACGTTGGTCCGAACTGTGCGGTTCACACTACATGACTTGCTCTCTGTGAAATCAGGAGTGTTCACGTTGTTGATCAGTTCACACCACACGACATAACGTGACTGCCCCACAACAGGAGGTAACGCACTACACGAGTTGAGAACAACTCTATCACCCGGCGATTCTATCTTGTCCACAAACCACGTTTTGTCACGAAAAATCACGCGATAAAACAAACCGGAAATGACGCGAAACAACACGCGCACCAGTAAACCCACAGAAGAAGAATGAAGACGACGCGCAAAACTTTTGTTTGTATATATAGACTTCAGACAGAAATTCGTGCTGCAAACCGTTTGCGCGATGCAAAGCCGCAAAAGAAAAAAATGAAGAGATGTGTATGTGGAGAGGTGGATCAACACCACACGAGGACAGCAGGGATTTAAGAGTTGGAGGTGAGTACAGCTTGTTTATATAGGAAATATAGCTGCATGCTTATGTTTGGCTATGATCACATTTAAAATATCAACGTGTTGTCTACTGTGTTTAAAAGCTGTGTTTCTTGATTTAATTATCGTTCAAATAGAATAGGACAGGCTTCGCAAAGCATGACTTGGAGAGCGTTTGTCTTTGACCCTGCGATTCTATGCAACAGGTTTGTGTGATTTCATTTCAAACGAATATGAACTGAATGTTGTCATTACGTTTTTTTTCTGTCTGGGTATGTTTTTGAACTTTTTGGTGTCATGCAGGTGACACGTTCAAGTCCCTCAGGTTCAAGTCCAGGATGGGGGACCAGCACCATCCCACAAATAGTTTTGGATAGCTGTTCTGTACCAGGTTATAAAGGACGATTTCTTGAAGGTAGGGTTATTACAAAATATAAAGCTATCTATCTATCTATCTATCTATCTATCTATCTATCTACTACTTCATTTAAAAAAAGAACAGCCATAACATTGTGGACATCGGCAGTTGACTGTCTTTGATAAAAGTATTTTAGTAAAAACTATTATTAGAAACAGGGATATAGTTCCGAAAAGCACAAGTAATATTTATTTTTATGTCTATACATGCCTGTATACATTAATTTCATAATTTTATCTGAGCTTACACTATGTGTATATTAAAGTATTTTGTGTATAAACATGAATTATGTTAACACAGCAATAAATATAAAATTACTTCCAAACCTTATATTGTAATATTTGTTATTCTACATGTTGTTTAGTCCCTAGTTTATCTTTATACTTATTTATATGGATTAAGTAAGAAGGGGTCTCATTTATAAAGCATGCGTATGCACAAAACAGTTCTGGAAACATGCGTACGCCAGTTACCACACAAATGTTGTGATCTTTTAAAAAAAAAAACTTAATGGGAGAATAGGCTTGCATGGTGGGATCAGAAGATAATTAATGTACGCACACTTGCAGAAAGGGAACATTGCTTTGTCTGTATTTTTTGGCGTATGCCATTTTTGGCTTTTGTGCATACATAGACTTTTAGTAAGGATCCTACACACAGTTTTATAAATGAGACCCAAGGTGTTTGTTCTACATATAACTATGCAAATAAATCCATTGGAAAATGTAGTCTTGAATATATAATAATTTAATCAGTGACATTTGGTGTGTCCTATTGTTTTAGACACCATCAACGGAAGGAGAGTGGCATAGCCGTGGACTTCGAAAGGAAGTGGCAGTTTCCACATTGCTTTGGGGTACTTGCTACCACTCCAGCTGTAGCAGACTGCTGACCAAAACATGGTTGATGGGCAATGGAAGAATAGTGGGACGGGTGCTTTTCAACCGATGAACACCACCTCACATCGCAATTGTATGGCAACAGTAAAAGTGCAACGCAATCTGATGCGGGACTACTTTGTCTCACCAGCGTGTAGTGTTTATTGGCAAGTTCAACACATTTTAAAAGGAACTGATGTAGAGTTATCCCTGCAAACAGCAGATTAAAGCCAGTTGTTGTCAGTTTAGGACATTCGTTTTCTTGTGTGTTCTAAAGTCCTGTATTTGTAAAGAACACAATGTGGTTCACTTTTTCATTGTTTTAAGTATTCTGTTTATTGTTGTGTTATTATTCAATTAATTTTAATTGCATACAAATCAAAAGGTGCAGGAATGTAACAAATAAAGGCAATCTGCATGTTGCAATTAAGTGCCTTATACTAACTTTATTTCTTGATCCACACTCATTATTCACAGAACATTAACAATGTTTCTATACTACGGCGCTAAACTTCAACATATCTGATCATGCTAAAAATTTATGGGGATTGTGATGATAAGCTCTGGACATTTTTACTCAATGTGGATTAATCTAACAGCCAATCACACACAATTATATTACGATATTTATATATCACCCAGCCCTTAAAAGGGCTCTACATAGGGATTTTTGTAATGTTTAATTGTGTTAATTTGGTGCACTGCACGTGTTCTAACAATGTATATTTTGTCTGTCCACATAATATACATTCAAATGTCCTACATTGTTTTCAAGTTGCACAAACAACAATGCAAGGCTATAAAGCACTATTCATATTGGCGTTTTTTGTAAAATATGACAATGTGTTTTATACTTTTATACTTTGTTGCATTAAATGTATTACTTTCGATAGACCATTTATTTCATGAAACAGCACTGGGAAATTCAATCTAAACCCTTCAACAAGTTTAATCACCTTATTGATAAATGTAATACATAGTAAAGGCAATCGTTTGTAAACAAAAACACATCGGGACCGGACCGCACATGTCATGCATGATATGCATAGGGTAGGTTGGTCAGGTGACAACATTGATCCGCTTCTGTCAGTCTCCTGGGCGTTGTATAGCATCACCATTATGCTTCTTTTGAGATGTGATAAGAGAACTGGGTCTTGAATATTCCTCAATTCCAAAGCCATGGTTCCCAAATGAAGTTAATGTATCCCTAGTTGTTTGTGAGTCCACTTGTGCAACAGTAAAGTCTAAAATCAAAAAATAAATGCAATGTTTCCAGTTAATATTTACCTCCACACTTTATTTTATTTGTCTATTCAAACTAAATATGAGAATTTATTCCTTTTACAAGCTCTTTCGACTGGTACAAAAGGCAGATTGTAATGTAACTGAATATCCTCTAATACACAATATATAACAATAAACAGAATTACAGTAAAAAGAATTATACACTTTATAATGTTTTACAGACATATCCCAAAAATAGGATTACGCTAGCTTCTATAATATGCATGTATATGGAAATATGACCAATTAATTTACATTTTACCCTATAACATTTAGATAATGTAATAATAACATTTGCTTACCTGGCTGTTTTACAGCGTTTGCTATTTCTCTCCACCGTTTCTTTTTCTCAGCGCAGTTGTGGTAAATATATGTGAAACGTCATACAGACATTTATGCCTGAGTTCAATGTTTTCTTGGTGACATGCTGCTCATCTTTCCGTGTGACGTCAACCCCTCGTCGGATTGGCTGTAGCTCGTGACATCATAGGAGGTCGAGTCGCGCGACAGCTCCAGATATCTAACAAGCTAGATATTTTTCTGGTGTCGGCGACGCGTCTGCGAGCCGTCTGCGAGCGTCTTTGATGCGTTGTTGGCTCTTTCATACCAACAGATTGGCGAACGTCGATCGCCCGCTAATCCCCCGCGATTTGCACCCGATCACACCCCGACCTGTCGGCGAGCGGACGATTTGCAAATCGGGCTTAAATCTGGCTTAAAATCATGTAGTGTGAACTAAGCATTAGTTGAACTAGGGACCATACGCTTCGAATCAAAGCACAGTTTCTTCAAAAGAGTAGTGGGACACACAGGTTGCTTCAAAAATGTGCTGCTTTCTTTATGAGAAAGGCATCAATTTGCCATGGTGCATCAGCTTAACATCTACAGCATACCTAAATCACCTTTACAAGTAGCACATGGTTCATCAGTTCCCCTTGATGTTTTGAAAGAGGACATTACATCCGCCAGGCGGAGATACGCAGACTTGGATGCCGTGTTCTTGACTCAAAATGCTTCTTACAACAGCCTCAACTACAGGAACGGGACAATTGTCCCACATGGCTCATTGGCCGGGATGCCTGAATTTGCGGAGATTACACAAATGGTTGTTGTCCAGGATACACTGTTTTTTGTTGTCAAGAAGCTGGCTGCATGGCTCTGGGAACACTGTGGGACATGGCTTCAGTTCATAAGCCCTATAAAGGAGATAAAACTCAATCCAAATGAACTGAACGATCCATAACCATTGGTGAACTACACAGTTGGAGGAATGAGGCTCATTACTTTGAAAAGATAAATCCATGTTTAAGGTCAGAATTTATCGAGTGGTATTACGTCTTTGTCCCTTAAAATCCAACACAAAATTCTTGAGTCCAAATGGTAATTCAATATTTAAGTTTCATGCACTCATTTTTCTTGTACATATGATATTAGTCTTGTGCTGACAACATTGAATTTCATGTGGCTAGCTGCCTTTGCATGTGCTCTAATATTTCATAATTATTTTGTAGCCTTTTGCCACGTTTCTAATTTGAATAGGCCTATACGTTTAGGCTTTACTTTGCTAATTGTCTAAAAATGTTATGGTCTTTCTCTCCCTATTTCCGTCTCCCTCCCTCCCTTTCATTCTGGTTTTCTGTCTCTGCTCTGTCCATCTACTGTCATTACTAATTTCTCTCAGGACACCATGGCGGAAAAAACAGCTGTGTGCTTGCTGGTCATCGTCAGTGAAAATGATTGCATGAGAATGGAGCTGCACATTCCCGATGCTGTGAAAGACCTCATTGAGGATGTGAAGAATGCTTGTGGACTAGAAGGCCATATACGGCTACAGTATAAAAACACTGATTTTGGAGATATTTTTATCTCCCTGACCAAGTGTCGAGGTGTCCTTGAGCAAGACACCTAACCCCAACTGCTCCCAACGAGCTGGATGGCGCCTTGCATGGCTGAAACCGCCGTCGGTGTATGAATGAGTGTGTGAATAGGTGAATGTGAGGAAAATTTGTTAAGCGCTTTGGATGGCCATTGGTCTGTGAAAGCGCTATATAAATGCAGTCCATTTACCAAATTAGAAATGTAACAAAAACGCTATAAGAAACACAGAGGCAACAGACTTTGACAGAATACTGGATGACATCTTTAATTATTGTCTTTTCTAGTTATTAATAGATTTCCAGATGATTTTTTCACTCCAGTCTGTCCATTTAAGGGCTTATTGCAACCATATACACCTACGTTTAGGGGTGGCACGGTTCACAAAACCCTCTGTTCGGTTCGTATCACGGTTTTATTGCCACGGTTCTCGGTTCTGTACGGTTCTTGTTATTTATTATAGAAATGTATTATCTTATTAATGTATTAATTTTCCATAACTTAGAATATAGTTTAAAACAAGTTATATCATGTTATCATGCACAAACTGAATTTGACTTTAAAGCACATTATTGGGACCATCTCTGAGGAAAGCCAGGTGAGATTTTGATACAGCAAGAGTGAAGACATTGATGATTTAATTCCATTTATTTGGCAAAAAAAGTGAATATGTATTGCCATCTACATGAACTTATGTGCCTTTATAGCACACAAAGATAACTTGCATTTATCAAACTGTCAACTTCAGTGTAGCTATAAGATTGATCACTGAGAGGCTGTTTAAATACTGCAGAGAGTATTTGTGGACGAGAGAGAAACATAACCTTTACACCTGTAATATTTAAATCTGTCTCTTTTGTCCACTTTTTACCACTTCTGTCCTGATTACTTTGAGGGGCAATTTCTGAAATAAGATCATGCAACTTTCACACGCTAGCAAAATGGCGCATCCTCCAACTCCAGGCAGACTTCCTTTTCTCTCCCACTTGCCATTTCTACACATAACATGACCTGCAGCACTCACTCTCCACACCAGTCACCCCTTCTTTCGCGCAATTTGCGAAAGGGAAACATGCTATCTGAGGTCACATACAGGGCATGAGTCTACATACATTGCGCATGCCATGAACCGTCGAACCGTGTGACGCACACGCTCTGAACCGAGACAAGCGAACCGAACAGTTCGGATTTTTTTCATGAACCTTGACAACCCTACCTACGTTTATCTTCAAATGGTGTCTTCGACGATGGTATTCTATAAAAATGAAGGTCATCTTTTTTGGTATTCCTATTCTGACTCTCAACAGCACAACAAGACATTTTCTAGTGAGTTATCTTGCTTGTTTCACTTGTGTAATTTTTTCCACTGTTTTTCGGCCACCACATTGCGCGCACAGCTTGCAGTGACGTAACTGTGACGTCTACTCGCCCGGTAAAATAGTAAAATAATAGTAAAATAACTAAGTAAATAGAAAACTTTTTTCCACTTTAACCCTCTGGCGTCCGACCATTTTGGGACACTGTCAGAGGTTCTGACATGCTCTTACATTTGGTCTTTTTTCAGTTGCTTTAAACATATTAATGGCAAGTGTCTCATAAAACTGCGTTCAGCACAAACTGGGCTAAAATATTATATAAGCTACATGTATGTACATGTTTGTATTTTTGAGAGAAAAATGTTTATGCGTGGTTTTAAATAAAACTACATTTTTAAGTCACTGATATAAGTCGACAAAAACCATACTAAACATGTTTTAACAAGACTTTTCTAAACAGTTTTTTCTTTAAAATGATGTGAAAATCATCCTGCCTACTCATTCACATAAAACAATATATTGATTTAAAAATTGTAAGACTTGTATTTTTGTTTAGAGAGGCCGT